>NW_024081244.1:62600-162303 GCF_003009895.1 Hyaena hyaena | reverse complement strand
CACATCACACACACACCACATCACACACATCACATCACACACACACACATCACATCACACACACACAGACACACACACATCACACCACATCACACACACACAGACACACATACATCACACCACATCACATCACACACACACATCACACACACCACATCACACACACACACATCACACACATCACATCACACACACACATCACACACAGACACACACACATCACACACATCACATCACACACATATCACACACACACACATCACACACACACACATCACACACATCACATCACACACACAATCACACCACATCACATCACACACACACACATCACACACATCACATCACACACACACAGACACAGACACACACACATCACACCACATCACACACACCACATCACACACACACCACATCACACACACACACACATCACACACACCACATCACACATATCACATCACACACACATCACACACACACACATACAGACACACACATCACATCACACACACCACATCACACACAGACACACACACATCACACACATCACATCACATCACACACACAGACACACACATCACACACATCACATCACACACACCACATCACACACACACCACATCACACACACAGACACACACATCACACACATATCACACACACACATCACACACACACACATCACACACACAATCACACCACATCACATCACACACACACCACATCACACACACACACACATCACACACATCACATCACACACACACATCACATACATACAGACACACACACATCACACACACACCACATCACACACACACACATACAGACACACACACATCACACACATCACATCACATCACACACACACATCACACACATACAGACACACACACATCACACACATCACATCACATCACACACACACATCACACACATACAGACACACACACATCACACACATCACATCACATCACACACACACATCACACACATACAGACACACACACATCACACACACACACATCACATCACACACATCACATCACACACACACACATCACACACATCACACATCACATCACACACACACAGACACACACACATCACACACATCACATCACATCACACACACACATCACACACATCCAGACACACACACATCACACACACATCACATCACACACACATCACACACACACACATCACACACACATCACATCACACACACATCACACACACACACATCACATCACACACACACCACATCACACACACACACACATCTCACACACACATCTCACACACACATCTCACACACACACACATCACACACACACACACCACACACACATCACATCACAAGCATCCTTCTTTTCCTGCCTTTACCTCTCTTTTCTCAAAGAGTTGGGGAAGGTGACCTGTTGTGAGAGAGAGAGAAGTAGGGCACAGTAACGAAGATCTAGACAATAGGCCCCATATACAGCAACCCAAATTCTTATACTCTCTTGAAAGACAACAAGCAATTTAGAAAGGGGAAGAAATCGGGGGTGGGGAGGTGGAATCTTCTTCCCTCCACCAGATTTTATAAAGTTGCATTTCTCAATCTACTTTAACAATAAACACTAACAGTGTTTCCAATGAAATGAAACGGTGTTACCGCAACTCTTCACTACAGTCTTTGTTTTCTCTGAACAGGGGGGTTCTCCCTGTTCATTCCATATTTTGTTCAGCTCTGGCTCCTGCATTGCCACAATGCCCCTTTCACAGGGCTCACATCCACCATCCCCCTCCCCCGCGGTGTGCCTGGCCGCCCACTCCCAGGGTGGCGAAATCTCAGAGGCTGGAAAAGAGTATCTTCTTAAGAACAGTGAAAAGTTACCCCAAGCCCGGTACACAGTACACATTTCAGAGCTCCCGCCCGAGGTCATCGGCCTCTCCTGACTTCACAAGAAACTGGGGCAGTTGCAGATGAGACCCGAGAAGGTAAAAGCGACTCAGGTAACAGGTTCACGCTGCCCAGAACTGTCTTCTGGAAACACCTGCCCAGAGCCAGTGCCTGCCTCCGACCCCCCACCCGAGACGAGTGGGGGGCTGCCTGAGTCAGGGGAAATTCTGAAGCGCATAAATATGGGCGTACGCGGAGGGTCCCAGGACCTTGGCCAGGCCCCGTGGCCATGTGCGCTCCGACACCCCCTCCCGCAGCTGGTATCAGTGTGCCCAGCGCTTCCCGCAGCTCAGTGTCCTCAAGTCTGTAACTTCACCCTGGTGCTCTGGGCACTGCCTACACGCCGAATTGTAAGCGATCCTCAAAAGCTGAGACTCCTCCTGGTGCCACGGAGAGAAGCGTTCAAATTCCCCGACAAACGGGCACACAGGCCTCCCACACAGAGAAGGAGACCAGAGTCGGCACCGTGGTCGGCACACATCCGATGCGAGCTTCATCCCTGCGTCTGTTTTAACTACTGGAATAGAACACAAGCCCGGCCCAAGGCATCATGCCAAGGTTAGCCTATCAGGGGTCAACAGCGAGGCACACTGTGCCGTCAGCGTAAACCATGCTTGTGCAGAATGCAAGACGGGGCTGCTCCCCCCATCTCCCCCTGGAAAGCACCCCGAGAGTGCAGAAGCAGCTGTTTTAAACACTGAGGCATTTGTGCCGCGTCCCTGGTGAACGGGGAGCCTCTCTGTCCTGTGCAGCCAGAACAGAATCCACTGGCCCCTTCTATTTCTAAGTTCCGTTCATCAAAACCACCTCCCTGAAATCACTGATCGGGTTTATACTACCCTGGATTGAACTACTCCTAAGATGTCTAGACTTTATGGGCCCTTCGGAAAATGACGTGTTTTAAAAAGGCAATACTGGTTTAAAAAAAAAAAAATCTGGACACCACTGGCCGAGGCTGCTGTTGCCTAAAAGTAACTGCAAAACACAAATTCCAGAGTGGATACCTGTCTGAGAAGTGACCGAGCCCCAGGCCGTGCTGCTGAGTCCAGACAGGCGTGAGGGGCTAGGGAGCGAGGGGACTATGAAACAGACGTGGCCGTGCAAAATGAACATGAGCGAGTCTCAAGGCACAGTGCTCCCCACATCAGAGAACACCTGAGACTGAAAATAATTCACAATTATGTGGGCCAGGCGCTTACAAAACTTTTAGGAGAGAGCTATTCCCCCTTTGAAAGTGTTTTTAAAACAAACAGGTAGCAGTCGAGTTTATATTTTGAGTTAATGAAAGACAGCACTGCCACCAAAATATTTTAGGGACACCCGTTACCCAAAATAGCGTCCTTACGCTTTGCAATATGTTCAGTGTTAACTTACACTGATTCCAAGTGAGCCCAGAGACGATGCCCAGAAGTTAGTTATACATAAGCCACAAAGAAAATATATTAAAGAGATTCCGGGTTCACTTCTCAAAAGAACACAAGTGAACAAAGGATGAACTGTTTCAGCGAGAGCAGGTGAACACGCGAAAGGCTGACATTTGCATACACGCTTTCTCCCGCCTGCCCAGTCCAATCAGAAAGGGAGACCTGCTTCCGGCCCACCTGGGGAACGGCGTGGGAGAACGACGAGCTGGCCAAGATGAAGGAACCCAAATTCCAAAATGAAACAGAAAAAAACAAGGCTGCATCAAGAGCAATATCCTGAGTGTGGTATCACAACTCTAATTTTGCACGATAGGAGAAGCTAGATAAAGGGTACCAGGGATCTGACTTCTCACAACTGTGAAAACCTACAATTATTTTACAATTATCTACAAATGAAAAGCATAATTTAAAAATGCATAAATTGGGGCCCTGGGGGGCTCAGTTGGTTAAGCGTCTGCCTTCAGCTCAGGTCATGATCTCACGGTTTGTGGGTTCAAGCCCTGCATCAGGCTCTGTGCTGACAGCTGGGGGCCTGGAGCTGCTTCGGGTTCTGTGTCTCCCTCTCTCTCTGCCCCTCCCCCATTCTCTCTCTCTCTCTCTCTCTCAAAAATAAAAAAATGCATAAATTAAAACACATTTTTAAAAGTCCAGTCCAGGTATTGCAAAAATTGGGTGAAGATTCAATTAGCAAATGAGAAATTGAAATAAGAGTCTAAGACAGACAGAATGACTTCTTAATGGCATGCCCTACAGACAGGAAAGAAAGGTATTACAGCAACAGATGACACATGTCAGTGTGCCTTCAGGGGACCAGACCACCATGCAGATAAAAAGTATAAGGCATGTGGACCACACCACAGGAGAGCCCGTTCCTCTGACTGTCCCAACAGGCGCTTAGGCTGATTTCCTAACCTATGGTCATAAGGGCCTCTGACCTGTGCTCATCAGGGTCTCTGGTCAAAGACGTCTGAGAAAGACCTCATCCTTCATCTCTTTCTCAGGCGTCTACAGCGCCCATCGGTGTATTAGTGGCTCTGAGAAGCCACGCGGGAAAGACACTGGTTTATCTTTAACACCCTGACTGCCGAACGCATTTGACCACAGAGCACTCTGCCCCTGCACATCCTAGCCTTTCTGCTGTCGTGTGAGCAGGGCCCGCCTCAGGAGTTTGGGACCTGGTCAGCTGCGCTCCATCCCGCTGAAAAGGGGACACAGACTATAAACACATCTTCTTGGCCTTCTGGTGAACAGGGAATGGAGCCCTCAATAAAGGCAATGGATTCTTGGGTATCAGAAGAGGTGGCTTCATGGGGTGCCTGGGGGGCTCAGTCAGTTAAACGTCTGACTTAAGCTCAGGCCATGATCTCAGGGCTGGTGAGTTTGAGCCCCGAGTCTGACTCTGTGCGGACAGCTCAGAGCCTGGAGCCTGCTTCAGATTCTGCGTCTCCCCCTCTCTCTCTCTCTCCCTCTCTGCCCCTCCCCTGCTCACACTCTGTCTCTCTCTTTCAAAAGTAAATGAACATTTAAAATTTTTCAGAAAAAGGGGCGGGGGGTGCGGTGGCATCATCCAGGCCACTGAGAAGACAATGTAGCACCTCCTGGCTCCTCTCCCTCGATCACCTGGCGGGGGTTTATCCTGTGCTGGGCATGGCCCCAAGCAGCATTAAGACAGATCCTGGTTAATCTTCAAAGCAGCCATTTACAAACAGATACTGTGAGAACACCTGTTCCATTAGAGAGAGGAACTGAGACTTAACAATGTTATAAAGCGACTGGGCTGCTGCAGAAACCAGGTGTGACTCCAGGGCCCGGGTCCTTAACCCCTGAGCCCTAGGCATCCCTAGAGACAGGAGGCTAAAGTTCACGTAAAGGTCACAAGAAACAGGTGGCAAGAAGAGACTGACTTAACCAGTCCCGGCTTCCCCGACATCCAGTTGCAAGGGAAGGGGCCAACCCGTGGCCTGGCCGCTCTCCACTCCGTACGTGCTCCAGCCATTCTTCGAAGGCTTCCCTGGCATGTAAACACCCCTGGCTTCCAGACACTACCCTGTCCTCTCTGTCCGGAACGTGTCTCTCCTCTCTTCCCCTGACAACTCCCTCTCAGACACCAAGTGCTGGCTTATCCATTCCTTCCAGAAGTCTTCCCTGATGATCAAGTCTGAGAATGTGCCGTGACAGCCCCCGGTCATCCCGCTCTGAGCTCAAAGCACTGCCCACTGACATATTTGCCTGCCCAACCAGACTGTGAGCTCTGGAGACAGGAAGTCTGGCACATACCAAGTGTGTGGCATACCACAGGTGCTCAATAAGCCAGGAATCATGTGCAAATCCATCGACCAAATAAACGCAAGAGTTCCGATCCTTCTAAGGTCCCCGTCTCCCCGACCATTGGGTGACAGCGTGCCATCACTCAACAACAAGCCGGAGGATGTTTTCTTTTTATTTTGATAATGATGGTGAAGCAGACAGGCTCTGAGCGAGGCATAGCTGGGTTCAAATCGCGGCTCTGTCATTAACTAGCGGCATGATCCGAAGCAGCGTATCGAGCCTCTCCAAAGGCAAAAGGAGATGTGAATAGCGCCGACTTCATAGGCTGCTATGGCTGATCCATCATTAAGGGTTCAGCAGGGAACCCAGCACTTGGTCAATGTTCAATGAATATTAACTATCATGACCATGAGAAGAAGGAAGATGAAGACAAACCTTCTACAGAAGATAAGCTACAAATAGTATAAAGTCTCCAACTGTAAAAAGAGGGAACTAAGTGACATATAACACACTCCCAGCCTTATAAGGAAGGACAGTAAGAGCAAGCACTGAGGGAAAAGAAATAAAACAAGACATATTGAAGGTATTAACCCAACTCATTTATCACCAGTGTTTGCGGACTGACAGTCCAGCAAAAGTCAGAAATGAAAATTATACAGAGATTCCCCAAATGATTTCATGAAAGTAAGTGAATTTCTCTAATTTCAGACGCTCCAAAATCAACAACGTGAAGGTTTGTCACTGACCATCTTGCTCAAACTTGAATATGTCTGTTTGTTAAGATTGTCAGCCTCTGACTATTTCTATTAATAATCCCTGCCCATGCATGTAAGGAAAAGCTAAAACAAGTTTATACCAAGCTATGAGAAACTATTTAAGTTCCTGATTGAGGGAGATAAGAAACTACTGAAGTTCCTGATTGGGGGAGATAAATGCTTACAAAGCTGTGTAATTTGGTTAGAATCTTAACCAGCTTACGTTAAGAGGAGTGTGGGGAAGTGGGGGAGGGGTCTTCACATCACGTACGTAATCATAACCATTTGTAAAAGGCACTAATTTTGTCAGACTGGACACTTAAATTGGTCTTTGAAATTTTCACTTTGTAAACTTCACTCATGGAACGGGCTCATTCTCAGTATGATAAACAGTGTCCACACCAAATAATACCACGAGCCACGTCAGGCCTTTGTAGCAAAGACCACGTGACTACCACCACTCAAGTTCTACAAAGGGGGACCCTTCTTGTAAAGATTTACTTTCAATGTATGAAACAATAAGGCGCAGAAACAAAATTTCTCCTCTCCACACTACCAGCTCCCCAAAGCACCACTCTCCTACAGCATTAAGTAAAACACACTCTAAGGCAACTTACTTTTTTGTCTTTATAGATTTTTTTTAAAGTTTCTTTACATAAGCAATCTCTATACCCAATGTGGGGCTTGAACTCATGACACTAAGATCAAGATCAAGAGCCTCATGCCCTGAGCCAGCCAGGCGCCCTGAAAATTTACCCTTTATTAAAGCAAAATAAGTCAGAATAATGGTCCCGATCATTCCTGCTATCGATAACTCCAACCATGCAGGCTGCATGAACACACTGGGTTCCAAGGCCAAAGTCACTCAATCAAGTTTTCCCACTTCAATTTCTCTGCCATCCCGACTCTTACACACAGACCACAGAGAAAGAGAAGTCGTCCATCAAGAGTATAATCCTTCCATCTACAGGGAAGGCAGTTAGATATTCTGAAAGATTCTCAAGACAGATGTTATCAGGAAGACACTTCACGTTGTGGCAACCTGAACTAAAGAAACAGAATATTAAAAGTATTCTCTTAACAACGACACAGGGTTGGGATTGGTTTTAAAATACTCCAGGAGGTGTGTGGGTGGGGGGAACCATGGAGGGGTAGAGATGGGTGAAGCCCAAAACCATTACTGAGGCTGGATGAACATTCACAGGGGTCAATATACTCATCTCCACTTCTGCGCATATTTGAGAATTTCCTACAAGAAAAACAGAATATTGTCTCCAACAAAGGCACAAACAACACGTATTCTCCCCAAGGCTATACATCAAGGTTCGCCAACATTGTCAACCTAGACGCCGCTAAAATACCACAAAGGGTTCTCCGCTTCTCTAAAGGTACAGCCCAGTCACTAACAATGACCTCCCCACTCTGTGACCAGCACGGCCCAATCCCTGGGCCCCCAGCAGCAACTCCACACGCTGGGGGGACCCCAAGTTCAATCTCAGCACTAGCAGATACTGCCTCCAATAGGCAGTTCCCTTGGAAATGCCAAACAGCCATGTGAAATGACAGGTGTTTTCTTTCCAGTAAGATGGACTCAGACCTAACATCTGAGAACATTTAGTTACATAGTTAAACTACCATGAGATGACCTTTTTAAACTCTTCCCTAAGTCCTTACAAATAAAATCATACAATCCACCACAGCAAAGATAACTTTAAATGAGCTTCATTTCCCATCAAACTGAATAATTTGAAAACAGGCTGTAGGAGATGACCTTGTTGTGGGTGACTGTGATACTTTTAAGAAGTACAATTTTTAACACTTCAACCTCGAAATTCTAAACTCCACTGTTAACTTTCAATGGTCAGATATTCCAATTAACCCAAAACAAAATGGTCATCAGAACTTTCGAACAAAATGTGAATCACAGCACTTGGGTTGCCTGGAAATTAAGCAATCAAAACAATGAAGACGAAAAACACTTTCACTTCCAAACATTTTAAGAAACGAGAATGCTTACCAGCACTTTGTTTTCAACTTTGTCGCCCTTAACTTCCAGCTTTACTTTCTTCTTCACTGCAATTTTTATCTTTCGGCCAAGAACATCCTTTATGCTTTCTGAAAGAAGAAAATAGTTTCAGGATATTCTTTTATTGATAAGGAAAAAAAGCATTGGGGAAGAGAGAGCATTTGAAGGAATATTTTTGTTATTATTGTCGTCTTTTTTTTTTAATTTAGCTTACTTTAACAAGCCTGGTAGTTATCAGTTACCACATATTTAACGAACACCTACTACGTGCCTCATACTGGGTGCTCAGATGCTGAGGCCAATACGAAAGCATGTGACAATACCAGTTCATGCAAGCGTAACCTCGCTGGGCAAATGGGATGCATATGCTTAAAACCCTGAGCACCGTCGGGTGGAATCATGGGGTGCTGTGTTGCACGCACACCATCAGCACAACAGGAACTCACAAACTCCCCTGCTGCTTACCGCTGGCCCCCAGCAGCCTCTGTGCTGATCACAGTGGTGTAGAAACACTACCATGTTTTAGGAGTGCCGTGACAGGACAGTTGGGAAAATGGCAAAGAAGCGGAACTCGTGAGTATGGCCATCTGTCCTTCTGCAGCCACATCAGCACAACACCCCAAAGAGAGGCCAAAGACCATCAGAAAAGAGGAATCAAGAGAGAAGGGGAGACTTCAAAATGTGGATGGTGGCAGGAAGGTCTTCCTGGAGTGAGCACTCCAAATGCAACAGGTCCCAAATCAAACTCATTCTCTTCCCCCACCCCTCCTCTGGTCACTAACGAAGCTAGAAATCTTGTTGCTCTCAGAGAGGAAGCCAGTCACCCACCTTCCTACTCCCTAAAGAGCTCCCGATCCCCGCGCTTGACCCGGCACTCAAGGACTCGAATCCCTCCCCAAGACAAGTCCGTGATGTCTGACCTATCAGCTCTCTGGTCCCCTCCCTAACCAAAGGGACCCTTCCAAAACCACAGGGCTGAGCACATCACTCTTGCTCTGAGTTGCTGTCATTCCTGGATAAACCCAAACCCTGCAGCATGCCACTCAAGGTCCTTCACAGTTTTTCAACTTCCTTCAAAGCACACACTCTTCGCAATCCAATCATCCATCCCTATCAGCTCCATCTTGTACACCCGCAGGGTTTTGTAGGTATTCTTCCCCTTCCCGGGTTGCCCTCTCCCTACTCTCTTGGTTACATTCTACCTCAAAATATAGTAACCTCCTCTATACTCCCAGAGCTCTGTATTCTAAATGATAATCACTTTGGTTTATTCATATATTCAATCCAAAATATACATCCACAGGAATAGCTCCCGCGGCCCAAATGTTCTGTGGATACAGGGGGAGAGATGGCCCTGCCTTTCACAGGTGCTTACAGTCTACAGGCCACAGACAGATGCCTCTAGAAAAACCTGCACTCACTACCATGAGATCACAGACAAGGAAATTCATGAAGGTTTCAGGGAGGAGAGCACTCCTGCGCCGAATCTTGAAAGAATAGGAAACAGACCACTGGCCCAAAGCAGGGTGTACAGGGCGCCTGGGTCGCACAGTCGGTTAAGTGTCTGACTCTCGATCTCAGCTCAGGTCAGAATCTCATGGCCCGTATCAGGCTCTGTGATGATGGTGCAGAGCCCCCTTGGGATTCTGTCTCTCCTCTCTGTCCCTCTGCTGCTTGTGCTCTCTCTCTCTCAAAACAAACAAATAAACTTAAATAAATAAAAAACATGGGCATCTGGATGGTTCAGTTGGTTGGGTATTCAACTTCAGCTCAGGTCCTAATCTCACAGTCCATGAGTTTAAGTCCCACATCGGGCTCTGTGCTGACAGTTCAGAGCCCCGAGCCTGCTTCAGGATTCCGTGTCTCCCTCTCTCTGTGCCCCTCCCCCTCTCATGCTCCCTCTCTGGCTCTCTCTCGAAAAATGAATAATACCATTAAAAAAAAATTACAAAAAAACAAAGCACAGTGAATAATATAAGTCACTGAAGTGCAGGAAGAAAACAGAAGTTTTATTCATATTTACAATGTTTCAGTTTATGTTTTAATTTATACATGCTAGGGATGCCTGGATGGCTCACTTCGTTAAGCGTCCATCCAACGCTTGGTTTTGACTCAGGTCATGATCTTGCAATTTCATGAGTTCAAGCCCCGAGTCGGGCTCTGTGCTGGCAGCATGGACCTGCTTGGGATTCTCTCTCCTTTCCTCGCTGCTCCTCCCCCACTCACACTGCCTCTGTCTCTTTCAAAATACATAAACTTTAAATTATACATGATAAATGATGTATGCAGTTTAATAAATAAACGCTTATTAAGAGGTAATCAAATATTCTTACTGGAAACCCAGCACAAAAGTTTCGAGCCGCCAAGTTAGATAAAAGCGAAGAAGGGGACCAGGTGCCTGGGTGGCTCAGTCAGTTGAGCATCTGACTTTGGCTCAGGTCATGCTTGAGGTTCATGGGTTCAAGCCCCACACCGGGCTCTGTGCTGTCAGCTTCAGGTCCTCTGTCCCCCTGTCTCTGCCCCTCCCCCACTTGCAAACTTTTTCTAATTACTAAAAAAAAAAAAAAAAAAGAGCAAAAGAGGGGAGAGAGGAGCTTTGCCACAAGGAGAAGGGCAGGAAAGAAGAGGAAGCACAGATTGGTCAGGGGCTGATGAGGAGGAGCTGGGACTTTGGGGACAAAAGGGGACATGTGGGGGCCCTCACTCCCTAGGAGTTCTCTAGCCAGCTCTCCTCTGATCAGACTCCTCCTCCCTCCCCTAAAAGAGGCCTGCGGGAAAGGAGCGGCAGAAATGGACTTCAGTCTTCTCGTCCTCATCAGCATTTAAATATTTTTATAAAGAGCCTGTATTTCCTTCATAACCAGAGAGATACACAACCCATTTTCTAAACACCTTCGGGGATTATCGTAAGGAAATAAACTGAGGTTTTCACACGGTTGCCATTTTGAATCGATCGGAATGGAACTCTGAGCACTTGAAATGAGGAAAGCAGGTGCTTTTCTGGAGGAAATTTCCCCCCATCCCAGACTAATTAGACCATATAAAGGCCCAGAAAAATCATACGGGGCATGTCACAAAAGTATGTGTCACTTGGTTGAAAGACATGTGATCTGGGCAAGACTCAATACACACACATTCCATTTCTAGATAAGGATTAAATCAACTTTAAAACATACCAAAGGATTTATTTTGAGAATATCAACATAAACCAGGTTATCGTATTTCGATCCCTTCCCTCGCCCCCCTCTCTCTTCTCTTTGTCTCTCATCTAAGCAACTATGTAACCTTTTCATTACCAGGCTCAAGGACAGCTAACTTACAAATCCCCAACCTCTTCGGCTACCCTAAACTTTCTCAGCACCTCTGGAGGCCTCTTGAGAGACTGTGGGCATAGGTTTCCCCTTCCGGGAGGGGTGCTGGGAAGATCTCCGCCTCCCAGAACCGGATGGGCCACTCACTCCAGCGAAGGCAGCTGATGTTTTATCTCAGGAGCTGACTCCACAAGGCTGGGGACAGAGGAGAGGCCGAGTGGGGGAAGGGGACGGTAACTTCAGGTCCTAATTTGGGGTAAAAAAATTGGGTTTGGGGTTTGGGGTTTTTTCCCCCTAATTCAACAAAAGCAGAAGCTTCCACACAAACCTAGTAACAGCTTCTTCACATCAAGTTTCACCTGCTGAGTTAAGTCACTAATGGAAAAGCACACACAAACTCCTCCAAAGTATTACGGCTGCACGGACACACAGAGGGGCGAATTTCTCGAATGCAGAACAGGCAGGCACCACTTCCTCCTGCGGTCAGCACCCATTAACCAGCATCCTTCCCTGCAGTGCGCCAAGGATGGTTCAGTAAAGAGTACAGGTCAGGGGGCTCAAAACACGCGCGCACACATATATATACCTGGTTAATATACAACATGCTACACGCACGCACGCACACACACACACACACACACGCTTAAACGCTGGGCTTTCAAAAACACTCTGTCCCACCTCATTTTAGCTCTGCCATTTTAGCCCCCCACATAATTAAGTCAAACCCCAAGAGGCAGAACCCAGCCCAACGCCCCCGCCCCCCCCCCGCAACCAAAAAAAAAAAACAAAAACAACCCCTCAAGGGCCTCAAACAATGCGTCACCTTGCACAGGGTACTACACTCAGGTCCGCAGGTACCCGGGATGGGGAGACTCGGTAGGTTAACTATTATTAAAATAAGCTGAAATCATTAACCCCCAGTTTCCCGGCCCGAGTTTGCGTCAGTCCTGTAACCCCTTCGCTGCCGCTGGGCTGGGCGAAGCCACGCCTCGCCGGGCTCCGCGAGCACCCCAGACCTGCGCCCCCTGCCCGGGTGTGCGCGTGCGGGGGGGGGGGGTGGCGGGAGGGCTCCGCGCGGCGTGGGAGGGGCCTGGCAGGTGCCCGAGGCGACCCACTGGGCGCTCGCCCGCCGCACCCTTGCCGGCCTTTCCCGGACTTTCCTGAGTTTGGGGCAGCGGGCTGGTCGCCGTCGGGGGCGCTCCCCGCTCGCAGAACTCCCCAGTCCAGGCAGGCCGCCCCCCGCCCCCGCCGGCCGCGGCTGGGCACGCGCCCCGGGCCCCGGCCGCCCGCCCCGCTCCCACGGCCGCGCTCCCCGGACCCGGCTCCCCGGGCGGCCAGACGCGAGCAAAGTTGCCGGCGCCCCGCCCAGCACGGCGGCGACCTGAGGGTCGCTGCGACTTCGCGGGACCCGCGGGCGCGCGGGCGGCGGAGGGCGCGGAGGCGGAGGTGGGGCGCGCCGAGGCGGGCGGCCTCGTACCTGTCAGCTCCCGGGGCACCTCGGCGCTCTCGTCGGTCATGGTGGCCGTCCGCGCGCGGGGGCAGTGCTGGCCCCACGCCGATCCGCCGCCCCCCGCCCTCCCCGAACCCCGCAAATTTTAGAGGCGGACGCAGCCTGCGCCGGGGGCTGGGGGGGAGGCGAGAAAGCGAGGGCGGAGAGACGGCTTTGCCGCGCCCCCCGCCCCTCCGAAAAGAGGGAGTTGCAAATCCGAGGGGGGTCCACGCCGCTACATGACGCCCCCCGCGGCGGCGGGCGGCGGAACGCAGACCCGCGGGGCTCGGCGCGGCGGCGGCGGCGGCGGCGGCTCCGGCCTCGGCCCGCTCCCCGGCCCCGCGCCGCACCTACGGCCCTAGGTGCAGGCGGAAGGCGTGCGCAGGGCGGGCGCGGCGGCGCGGTGGCGGGGCCGGGGCTTCCTCGGCTCCCGCCGGGCTGGGCGGGGGCGGCTCCGGCCCTGCCCGCTCCGCTCCTCCCGCGGCCCCGCCCCTCCTCCTCCCGCGGCTCCGCCCCCTCCTCCCGCGGCCCCGCCCCCTCCTCCTCCTGCGCCTCGCCCGGCCCCACCCCCTCCTCCTCAGCTCCTCCCCCTCCTCCTGCGCCTCTCCCGGCTCCTCCCCCTCAGCTCCTCCCCCTCCTCCTCCTGCGCCTCTCCCGGCTCCTCCCCCTCAGCTCCTCCCCCTCCTCCTCCTGCGCCTCACCCCGCGCCACCCCCCCTCCCGCGCGGGGCGCTCCGGGGGAGAGGCCGCCGCGCAGGGCTGCGGGGCTGCGGGCGCCCCTTCCTCCCGCACCGCCCCGGCCCTGCGTCTGGAGAGCCGTCTGCCGGCCGCGCGGCCCCCGGCCCCCAGGCCGCGGCGCCCGGCTCCCGGCGGGCTCGGGGGAACGCGGGGCTGCGGACGCCGCGGAGCCGTCTGCGCCGACGGCCGTGCGCCCTGGGCCCCCTGTCCGCGCTCCCCCTGCCCAGCCAGTTCTTCGGCGTGATTCGTTTTCTGTTTCTGGTGAGCAGGAGCTGCACGAAACCTGGAAGCGCTAACCGTATGGGAGAAGACGCGCGCGCGCGCGCGTGTGTGTGTGTGTGTGTGTGTGTGTGCGCGCGCGCGCGCGCCCCGCCGTCGGCAATCTCAGCACCCCGGCTGTGTGTGTGTGTGTGTGTGTGTGTGAGTGTGTGTGTGAGCGAGCGCGCGCGCCCCGCTGTCGGCAATCTCAGCACCCCGGCTGTGTGTGTGTGTGTGCGCGCGCGCCCCGCCGTCGGCAAACCCCGGGTGTGTGTGTGTGTGTGTGTGTGTGTGTGTGTGAGCGAGCGCGCGCGCCCCGCCGTCGGCAATCTCAGCACCCCGGCTGTGTGTGTGTGTGTGTGTGTGTGTGTGTGCCCCGCCGTCGGCAATCTCAGCACCCCGGCTGTGTGTGTGTGTGTGTGTGTGAGCGAGCGCGCGCGCCCCGCCGTCGGCAATCTCAGCACCCCGGCTTCCAGGGGGCGCTTTGGGAAAAGCCTTTCACCTGCTGCGGAACCTCCTTCCACCCCCGGCGGACTCGGAGTGAGGCTGCTCATAGGTCCGACCCTCCCTGACCCCTCCGACCCCTCGGGGCCCCACCCCTCGAGAGATCACTTCGGGGCCCGGAATGTTCTTGATCCCCTCCGTTGTGCTTTCTTTCAGGGCACCTTGGGAATGCCTCTGTGGAATCAGGCGCTGTTTTTAAAGGACAGGAAGAGGGGAGGGAGGAGAGGAAAGGGAATCCCCTGTAAAGCCTGCCGTTGACCTTGGCGTGTCCCCGTACGGGCCTCGCCACCCTTCTAACCTCTACGCCCCACAAGCCGACGCTCTCCGAGACCATCTGCTTCCCTTTCCCTTAACGTTATGTGATCTGTACCTCTGTTTTCGGTTCCAGCCCAATGTGCACCTTCTTTGTGAAGGGTTTTTCAGAGCTCTGTGATCCCTCTTTTCAAAACCACTAGAACATACTGCCTGAAACCCAAGCCCGGCCATACAGTGCCTGCGTTCGTGGCTTGTGTATCTGTCCAGTTTCGCCCTTTCACTCTTGGATTGTTCCCTGAAATTCGGTTTGTCTGCCCAACTAGACTGTGGGCAGTTTGAGGGCAGGACTTCATCTCCGACGTTTAAACCTCCTTAACACACTTGTGCCAATAGGAGTTCAGTAAGCATCTGTCAGCCAATTCGTTTTAAAGCTTGTGGCCTCAGGCGCCTCGATGTTTGTCTCCAAAGTTGGAACTTGCTTTAATTTAGACAATGCCTTTATGCAGCAAATATCTTTTTTATGTAATAAATGGAAATTGACATCTCAAAACTATCTCCCATTCAACCGTGCATGCTCCAAAGGGTTTTTCAGGCACACACCAATGGAGTTTCAGAAAAAGCCCTGAAGGTTCCAAACCATGTGCTAACTTGTGAAAATAAGGACAAACAACTCCCCTCCCCTTGTCCCGGAGTGGTAGAAGGAATCAAAGAAAGGCTGCATGGCGGTCCTGTAATTCAGAGCTCCTCAAAATCTTGTAAAGGAAGCTGGAATTTCAAGAAAAGAATCAAGTTTTTTTTTTTCACTGCAGAAGGGTTATGATTGGCTCCCACATCTTTGAAGGCATGGATTCAAATAAATCTGTTATCTCAATACTCAGAAGTGACTGGCTGATTTGGGGGATCATTTACTGCTTGGGTGTAAAACTCACATCTGTTTCGGAATAGCAAGCAAAGAACTCCAAGGAGCGTGGTTGATAACGCTGTATAAGCAGCAAATGTCCGCCGCCAGCTTAGAGAATGCATGTCCAATTCTGGAGTGCGTGCTTGACAGAAATCTACCCACCCCGCTGGGGCCGCAAACTCAGCGAAACTGCCCTTTGACTTCTGTTATTCTAAGTTCATCCCTGCCTATACAGTCTTGATTCAGAGAGGGTTGCTGGAGGGGTGATGGGGAGGGGGCTCAATGGGTGATGAGCATTAAGGAGGGCGCTTGTTGGGAGGCACCTGGGTGACTCGGTTGAGCATCTGCCACTTGGTTTGGGCCAAGGTCATGATCTCTGGGTTCATGAGATCGAGCCCCAAGTCGGGGCTCTGTACTTCAGCACAGAGCCTGCTTGGGATTCTCTCTCTCCCTCTCACTGACCCTTCCCTGCCCATGCTCGCTCGCTCTCTCTCTCTCTCTCTCAAAATAAATAAACTTTTAAAAAAGTATTTGCAAATGATATTATCTGAGATATGCTTGAAAAAAATCATCCATGTGGTGTGTTGGCAGGGCGGGGTGGAGAACTGAGTAGGGATAGAGATGAAATGGTGCTCTTGTACTGATTTTTGTTGCATCTGGGTAATGGGTACATGGGAGCTCATTGCTCTCACTTTTATGTATGTTTCAAATTTTCAATCATAATCCCAGAAAATCCTTCACAAATAAGACTGAGCAAGCACAAAGGAAAAAGTCAACTCACCCATTAATTCAGAAAATACATCTTTAGCGTGCTCTACTCAGAACTAACAGGTACACAATGGTTCCCTGCACTCAGAACAGCTGATCCCTTTCCATAGACCTCATATCGCCTTGATTCAAAGAAGTGCTTTTGCTCATTTTAATGTTCATGACATCAGAATGCATTTTATAACGGTGTAGACAGTTAACATCATGCTTTTCACACCCCCCACCCAACACAAGCCCAAAGTCTGCTCAGAAACCAGTGGTGCATCTGACGGCTGATGACCTCTGACAGGTTAGAAACTGAAATGACTGTATCTTTATCATAATGAGGAGATAAGTTCAGATGAGCGCAGTGACTTGCTCAAAGTCACAGGGCTCAGAAGAGTCAAAGGTAGAGCCTAGAATTTGAGATTTGCAAGCCAAGATTGGTGTCCCTCCGCCACTTGACCGGGCTCTGAGTCTGTGTGCCATTGGCAGTTCACAGATATTCAGGGCTTGCTCCCTGGCTCCCCAGCTCACAAGGTGCCCCCCTCTCCAGGAAGAAGATTACGGTGAACTTTGATTGCCCTGCAAGCAGTCCAGTGCCAGCCACATAGCACGTATGAATTCATTGACTCTAACGGAATTGAACAACTTTAGAAAAGACTAAAAATAAACAAAATGTGTTAAGTGCCAAATGATGAGTCCCATAAGCGCTATAGAAATTCGAAGAGGTGGAGGGGAGGGGCCCTCCAGGGAGCAGAGGAGCCTTTATAAATTCACTCAACAAATGTGAGTTGATCCCTTACTATTTGCCAGAGGATATAATGGTGAATTATGTGGATGCTTCGTGGAATGCTCATGAAGCAGTCTGGGGGGGTGGGGGGGAGGGGAATGGCGAAGGGGAATGGAGAATAGGAGGTAGGAGTGAAAATGTGTACAGGCCAGAAAACAAGCATGGAGTCCCTCATGTAAACTGTGGACTTTATTAATCATGTTCTATCAGGATCGGCTCATCAAATGTACCAAACTAACGTGAGATGTTAACAATAGGTGAAATTGTGGGTGGAGAATGAGAGGGTGGAGATAACAGAAAACATGTAAATTGGCCTCTCTCCCCCCCTCCCCCCGGTTCCTGGCCCTGAGCTCCTAAAAGGCCAGTGATTTCCTAGAGCGATAAGTGATAAGAAACCCAGGAGCATCTATGGTTCTCCTATTTGGTCTTTGACCCTGTCCCTCAAGCGGAGCTCCTAAAACCCTTATAAATTCCTAAGTGATAAGAACACCAGGAGCCCCTTTTGTTCTAACGAGGCGGCGACGCTGGGCAGGTTCCTGGTTCCGGATGGGGCCGGTCACCTGAATGACTAGCTGTGCCTAGAAGCTAGAAGCCTGGACTTCCCAGCCCCTCCCCCAACCCCATCCTGCAGAGAGGGAAGAGGGGCTGGAAACAGTTAATCATTGATCGTGCTTATGTGAGGAAGCCTCCATAAAACCCCCGTAGTATGGAGTTTGGAACATCTCCACCCCAGGAGGGTGACGCCTGCCCATACAGCACGAGGGCCTGTTGCCTGGAGCCACCGCCCCGTGTATCTCTTCACCTGTATGGCGTCTGCATCCTTTATCACCCCCTTTAATAAACTAGTGAATGTAAGTGTTTCCGTGAGATTCTGTGTGATGCTCTTGCAAATTAATCAGACTTGCGAAGGGGATCATGGGAACCTCTGATCTGTAGCCAAATCAGACGGCAGTTGTAGGTAACCTGGGGACCTACTGGTGATGGGCACCTGAAGTGGGATGGGAACCATCTTAGGGGACTGAGCTCTTAACCTGTGAGGTCCAAACGACCTCCAGGTAGATAGGTCAGAACTGAATTACATTGTAGGACACCCAGGAACTACTTGTTGTGGGGAAATCCTCCGTGCATTCGGTGACCGGCGGTGTCAGAAGTGACATGTTCCCTGTAAAAGCGAGGTAACAGTGGAGAAGAACTGGGGCTTTCCCTCGTTCAAAAAGAGGAAAGCCATTTTTTTCCTTCACAGGGGGTGTATGGGAACTCTGTACTTTCTGTTCAGCTTTTCTGCAAATCTAAAGCTGCTCTTAAAAAATAGTCTCTGAACGTATGTAAAAATGCATACAACCACAAGGACAAAAAAAAAAAAAATAAGAGTGTGTAGCAAATAAGAGCATTCAACATTTTGCAAAGTGAGGGAGCCAATGGGAGACTGGTAACTGACTTAACAGACCAAAGAAAGATAAATTCTAAACCGTAGAGAGAAAGCAAATACAAAGCAAGCTAATTTCTATAGCAGACCCCAAGAAAAATCTCAGGAACCAGAAGCAAATTATCCGTGCAGGCAGAAACTGCAGAGAGAGAAGAAAAGCCGGGAAGGTTGATATTCAACACTCAGATTCCCTCTTCCAACCTCACACAGCAGGTCAACTACCACCACCACCAGCCCCTCTGCCGCCTAAGACTGGAGGTTTACTCTTTGGACAGTGAATCAAAACGACTGAGCCTTGGAGTGTCTGGGTTGAGTGACCAACTCTTGGTTTCGGCTCAGGTCATAATCTCATGGTTGGTGGGTTCAAGCCCCATGTCAGGCTTCGCACTGATAGGGTAGAGCCTGCTTGGGATTCCCTCCCTGTTTCTGCCTCTCAAAATAAATAAACTTAAAAAAAAAAAAAAAAGGACTGAGTCTTAGGACAGTGGAGGGTAAAAGTGAGAAGTCATACTATACCAAGGAGAGGGAAATTTAGAGAAAATCTGCTTCCTGAGTCTAGCAGCAAGGCTTATAATTTCAGACAGAAGATTAGAGAATTTGTCTCCTAGGTTATTGACTGACTATCTTTAAAAGAAAACCCCATGCATTACTGATACACGAGGATTTACCAATGAAAAAGTCAGCTCCCCATCTATCACCCTAAATTGAGCCCCATCAGCCCTCCCCACTCACGTAAAGCTTCAGATCAGCTTTGCCATGCCTCATTGTTAACTATGGACACCCAAGGAACACTGGTATTTGGGGAAAGCCTCTACCATAAAGGCAAGAGACACCAATAAATGAGCCCTAACAAGGATGCGGAAAAGCAGGTGGACAGGAGAAAACCTGAGGATCTATAGTGAAGGAAGTTTTGCATCTGGTCAGCATGGAAAAACAAGGATTGGTCATTTCTTCTCACCAAAAACTAGAAAATTGTGCAAAATATAAGAAACTACTATTTTTCAGGGCGCCTGGGTGGCTTAGTTGGTTAAGCGTCCGACTTTCGCTTAGGTCATGATCTTGCGGTTCGTGGGTTTGAGCCCCACGTCGGGCTCTGTGCTGACTGCCAGCTCAGAGCCTGGAGCCTGTTTCAGTCTGTGACTCCCTCTCTCTCTGACCCTCCCCTGCTCATGCTGTCTCTCTCTCTCTCCTAGAAATAAATAAAAATATTAAAAAAAAAAGAAACTACTATTTTTCAGATATCAGACATCAGATAGGAGAGGTGTGAAATCCTGGAAAGAAAGGAAATAAAGAGACTGCTGTGATTGCCCGCTATCTGCCTGGGACTAACCGGATGGCAGGTGCAAAGAGGGGGTCCTGGGCAGAGCCTGGCAAAGATGAAGTTTAGGGAGGCAAAGGCAGCCGGATATTGCAAGGTAGAAGTCTAAGGAGGAGGGAGCTGGTTGAAGAAGACTCTAGAAGTCAGCAGAGGGGGTCCCTCAAGTCTTGGCTGAGCCCTAGGTCAACTCACATCCAGTGAAACTCTGCGAGGCCAAGTGATCAGCAATAGGGGTACTGCAATCCCAGCTACGCCTAGACCTCGCACAATGCAAAGCGGCATTTGAGCTCTCAGACCAGCTAACGTGGGGAGCTGAGGGTTCCCATCCCAGACATTCAGTGGAGACGTTAAGAAGCTATCAAAACAAAAAACAAAACAGAAAGTCCAAAGTAAGTAGAAGGGAGAAAATCATACAGACTGGAGCAGAAATCAATGAAATTGAAAATGGACAAATGATTTTTAAAAGTCGATAAAATCTGGTCCCCATAGATATGGTGGTTAAAACCATATTGAGATATCACCACATCCGCAAGAAAGGCTAAAATAAAAAAGGTTGACAATACTAAGTGTTAGTGAAGATACAAAGTAACTAAATGCTCATACATTGTAGGAAGGAATGTAAAAGTATGCAATTACTTTGGAAAATACTTAGGCCATTTCTTACAAAGCTAACCTTATGCTGGATATATAACCTTGCAATTCCTATACATTTACCCAAGGGAAATAAAAATATATGTTCACCCAAAGGCTTACATGAGAACGTTTATAGCAGGGGCGCCTGGGTGTCTCAGTCAGTTAAGCGTCTGACTCGAGCTCAGCTCAGGTGTTGACCTCAGAGTCATGAATTCAAACCCCCGCTGGGCTCTGCACTGGGCGTGAAGCCTACTTTAACAAAAAAGACTGTCTTAAAAAAAAAGAAAGAAGGAAAGCTTTTTATAGCAGTTTTATTCACAATAGCCCAAAATTGAAATAAGACAAAAGGTGTACAGTAGCATAGACGAATGTAGCATATTCACACAGCGGACTATGTACCAGCGACACGAAGCAGTGAGCTCATGTTACGTGCAGAAATGGAAGGACGGATCTCAAAAACGTTAGGCTGAGCAGCATAATTACAACACGAACACACAAGAGTAGAGATGGACCGAGAGCATTTATGTAAATCTCTAGGAAAGGCAAAACTGTCTGACAGCGACAGAAAGCAGATCGGTTGTTACCTGGGACCTGGGGCCGGCAGGTGTTTCAGGAAGAGCCACAGAGAACAATTTGTACTGATCAAAGTGTTCAATACCTTGACCGTGGCTGAAGGAACAGAGTACATGTACTTGTCAAGCTTCATTGAACCGCATGCCTAAATCGGATGCACATTACTGTGGGGAGTTTATAGCACAATAAGGTTGATTTTTAAAATCTATAATTGAATCATCAGACATAAAAAAAAAAATCATTTCATCCAAGAAAATGAAAGAATCCCTGGAGGTTCTCTTTTAGAAATCAGAGAAAATAGAAGAGCTCTCAGAGTTTTAAAATATATTACTAGGAATTTTCATTTCTAGAGGCTCTTGAGAAGGATCTGATTCCATGAACACTCAGGTTGTTGACAGAATTTAATTCTTTATAGGGCCAGGGTGTCCATTTCTGGAAAAATAGCTCTCAGCCAGGCCCATTCTCAGCTCTTAGAGGCTGTTCTCATTTCTTAGCATGTGCCACCCCTCCATTTCAGGGCCAACAAAAGCATCTCTTGCATCAAATCCCTTTCATATTTCAAGTCCCCTTCGCCTGTAAGGGTTCACCCAATTAGGTCAGGCCCACCAAGTGTTGTCTCCTTTTCTTCAAGTTAACTATGCTGTGTAATATAACCCAATCATGGTAGAGATGTCCCATCTGATTTAGGGGTCATATCACACACCACAGGAATGAGTAGACAAGGCAGGGGTCGTTGAGGCTGATGTTAGAATTCTGCTACCGTCATAAAGTCGCCATAAAACTTACAGAAAAATAATTAAGAAGAAATTTTAGCAAATTATTGTGTTGTGGTTGCTGACAGATGCATTACACTCATTTTTGTTTTATTTTGTTTTGCTTTGGTTTGCTTTACTGAACTTCAGGGTGTGTGTGTGTGTGTGTGTGTGTGTGTGTGTGTGTGTGTGTGTGTTTAGCACCACGACATATCACGAAATCAAGTAAGGATACCAAACTTTTTATTGGTGGATGTAAGTATTTTTTATGCTCTTTTCCTTTTTGATTAATATCTATGCACTCAGGATTAGCCTTTATTTTAGTTATCACTTCTGGAACCTGATACTGGAAACCATTTCGAGAGGGGCCTTTGACATGGGAGTTAGGAATGAGCCACGTTAAAAGAGAGGATAGCAGTTCATGAAATTTTTTCAAATTCTCTAATTTAAAAATCTACCGACAAAGATGTCCTTGGGTTCGTGAACAGATCTGTCCACCAACGGAATATTATTCAGCGCTGAAGAGAAATGAGCTATCAACCCATGGAAAGACATGGAGGGACCTTAAGCGCATATTACTAAGTGAAAAAGACTATTTGAAAAGGCGAAATACTGCACGATTTCAATTCTGTCACATTCTGGAAAAGGCAAAACTATGAAGACGCTAACGGGTCAGTGGTTTGCAGGGACCTGAGCAGGGAGGGGAGTGACCAGGTAGAGCCCAGAGGATTTTGAGGCAAATAAAACGACTCTGGGGTAGAAGCATGGCAGACACATATCATTGTACATTTGTGAAAACACGTAGAAGGTGCAGCACCAAGCATGACCCCAGAGGGACCCTATGGACTCTGAGTGACAGGGAGGTGTCCGCGGGGCTTCATCAAATGTGACCAAGGTCCCACCCGCCCTGGCGCAGGACGCCCATAGCGGGGAGGTTGTGCGGTGTGAGGGCAGGGAGTGTATGGGGCCCTCTCTGCCTCCTGCTCGAGTTTGCTGTGAACCAAAAACTCCTGTAAAAACTAAAGTCTGCCTCAAAACCATCCAGTCATCTGAGCAGTAATCACAGCAGCAACAGCTGCCGCCTGATGCCGCCGAGCCCGTGACCCACGTCAGCTGCGGCTCCACTCTTCCAGTCCTCCCCCCTCCAATCTCCTCACGTGAACTTGGAAGAAGGGGAACAGGGCGCCTCGTTAGGCCGTGGGGCTCTCCCTGGGGGGCAGGGCTCCTTGTGAGACCCCCTGTGGTCACCAGAGGAAAGGGTAGAGGGTCCGGACTGCAAATAGAAAGACAGTTGGCCTCTTTCACTCAACTCTAGAGATTGTTCTGAAATCATCTCTGCCCGGAAGCACCTTAATCATCCCCAAATGGATGCATTTATCCAATTAATACCCGTATTTGGGCATATATATATATATATATATATATTGCCTTGCTAAACCAACTTTAATACTCATGATGGGTAGGAGGCTCAGAGCCAGTTAGAAGGTCCCTTCAGCTGGGTCTGCAAAGTGGCCTGGAGGGGGCAGTTCTGCCTGTGCTGAGCGAAGACCAGGCGCCCCTCCCACCAGGGGCAAGAAATCTTGGGGAGAACGCCCGGCAATGCCTGGCTGCAGCCACAGGCCGCAGAGGCAGCAGTCCCCCAACATGGTCTCCTTGGGCGGTCAGTGTCTCCCCGGCCTCCCCAGGGGAGAGGGTGGCTCAGAGGCTGCCAGCTCTGGGCCTCAGCCAAGGTAAATAACGTCCAGGCGTCCCTGCTTTCCATCAGGCCCCTGTGCTTCTGCAGTGACACGCTCCTTGAGGTGAATAACCCCACAGAGGCATGTGCCAGTGGGCGCACACTACAGGCCCAAGCCCGCGCAGGAGGCTGGGTGCGGCAGGCGCAGCAGCATCTCCCCAGGGGCAGGGCCCCCCCGCGGCCGGCTGTCCGCGTCAGCTGCTGGCCAAACAGGGGAGGACCATCTACATTATCTTTAGAAATAGCTGCTTCTGGGGCACCTGGGTGGCTTAGTTGGTTAAGCGTCCGACTTTCGCTCAGGTCTTGACCTCGCGGTTCGTGGGTTTGAGCCCCGCATCGGGCTCTGTGCTGACTGCCAGCTCAGAGCCTGGAGCCTGTTTCGGAGTCTGTCACTCCCTCTCTCTCTGACCCTCCCCTGCTCATGCTGTCTCTCTCTCTCTCTCCTAGAAATAAATAAAATATTTAAAAAAAAAGAAAGAAATAGCTGCTTCTGGGAAGCTGGGTTGTTTGGGCCATTCCGGAAGGCCTACACAAGGGTCCTCGTCCCCGGACTCACCCCTCAACCCGCCTCTGTCCCCTAGGTTTGCCCCTCCATATCTTTTCTAGAAGCAAGGTGAGCTGACGCTGATGCTTCTGAATCTGAATTCTGGCTCATTGTCCCGGAGGCCTCGTTCGGGTCTGCTTTGTGCAGGAGACAATAAGCTTACAAGACCAGGCCCATCCATTAGCCGGCTTCCCTCACCACCCACTCAGGAACTCTGTCGGCAAGCCGGCGGGTCCTCGGCTGGGCAGGAAATCCACAGATAATTCACCCTGACTTTGAGCCGGTCCAACTAGCAAGTCACCAGACAACCAACATAGTCTCACGATGGGAAAACCAGTAATTAAAATCTCTGCCTGATTTCCTGCTCTCTTTCCAATGATTACCGTAGGCCTGTACTGCATCCTTTGTTACATTTTCCTTATGTACACCTCCTCCTTCTCTTTCGATGTTGTCATTTTCGGTGAAGAAATACTACTTTTAGCCACCTGATTTTATCCCTACTTTGTCCAGGTGACATGCGTCAGACACCATGAGAACAGTATCAGCCACACCGATGCCCGCGTTCGCAAGATCTTCCTTGATGTTGAGCAATGGAAGTACCTTTTCTCATCTGATCCAGACAACTTAAGAAGCAGGTGCTTTTTATTATCTGCACTATTCATACAGGGGTCTTTGCTCCAGAGGGATGAAATAGCTGCCCCAAGGTCACACATGAACACCAGAGTGGTTCTTTTTTTTTTTTTTTAATATAATTTATCATCAAGTTAGTTAACATAGAGCACATACAGTGTGTTCTTGGGTTTGGGAGGAGATTCCCATGATTTATCGCTTACATGCAACACCCGGTGCTCATCCCAATAAGTGCCCTCCTCCGTGCCCATCCCCCATTTACCCCCTCCTTCGACCCGCCCATCAACCCTCACTTTGTTCTCTGTATTTAAGAGTCTCTTATGGTTTGCCTCCCTCTGTTTGAAACTATTTTTTCCCTTCTCTTCCCCCCATGATCTTCGGTTAAGTTTCTCAGAATTCACATAGGAGTGAAAATATGATGTTTGTCTTTCTCTGACTGACTTATTTCACTCAGCATCATACCCTCCAGGGTAGTTCTGACTGTAGATTGAGTTAAAGAGGCTGCCCTTGGATTTATTCCTGAATCCATTATGCTGCTTAGGAAATGGTTACTACTGCCACCTGCTGGTGGAAAGCAGAGACAACGGGCTCTTGCTCTGGTTACACCAAGGTTTGGAGCGATTTTAGGGCCTTGTGTCAAGCTAGTGTCTAGAACAGTGCCTGACACGTAGTAACCGCTCAGAAGTCGTGGAATGAGTGAATGGAAGATCCCGGAGGAATTTTTGTGGGTACAAGTTCTTTGTTAACTCTCACAAAGAACCAAAGCCGGAAATAGCATGGAGGATACCTCCACACCAAGGCCATACTGTTTCTGGCATATACTTCACATTTCATTACTTTCACCCAGCTTAAAAGCCGACACTCACACTTGTGTTGACATCTGCATCTATCATTTGAACTGTATAGGTTTCAGAAAGAATGTTAGGTTTAGAGGTGACTGGGCGGCTCTGTCGGTTAAGTGACTTGGGATTTTGGCTCAGGTCATGATATCATGGTTTGTGGGATCGAGCCCCACATCAGGCTCTGTGCTGACAGCGTGAATCCTGCTTGGGATTCTCTCTCTCCTCCACTGTGCTTTCCCCACCTCCTCAAAATAAATAAACTTTAAATTTGTTTTAATGTTTATTTTTGAGAGAGAGAGAGAGAGAAAGCACAAGCAGGGGAGGGACAGAGAGAGGGAGACACGGAATCCGAAGCAGCCTCCAGGCTCCGAGCTGTCAGCACAGAGCCCAACGTGGGGCTCTAACTCACAAGCCACGAGATCATGACCTGAGCCACAGTCGGACGCTTAACTAACCGAGCCACCCAGGCGCCCCCAAAATAAATAAATGTTTAAAAAAAAGAATCTCAGTTTTAGAAGTCAAAAGGTCCTGAGAAATCCTGGCTAGTGGTTCTCAAGTCCTATTTCAAAAGACGGTGATAAAACAGTGTTTTGTGGACAAATAATTTTCAGAAACAATGCAATAAAGTTCCACTGCTTTCTTCACGGCAGAGCTCCTCAGAGCATTGAGCATGCTGCTGTACATTAGGACCCTCTGACGGGGCTTTTAGAGGATGCGGCACTTCCCAAAGATCTCTGACTCCACAATTCCTTTCCAGCGAGCCCCTTCAGGTTGGGAAGCTCCAGGAAGCTCAGCCACAGCAGAGCATAGTGCGCCCGTCATCATTCAGCTGGCTATTGGCAGAGCTGGAATTCTCCTTCCCAGTGTCCCTTTCACAATATCATGCTTGTTCTATTTAATTTCTCCATATGAAAAACAAACACTCATCCTGCCGTGTGCAGAACCTTTCGGTTATAAAAGGGCCGCGAGCCAACATTGAATGAGGGCTCCTCTGTGCTCTCCCCGCCCCATCCCTGCTGTGAATGGGCGAAGCAGATGACTGTTGTATTTCACAGCATGATTTAATAAATGAGCATTCTTGTTTAAACAACTGCCTCCGTTGGATTGGCCGGTGAGAGTCTGCCCTGAGAGTCACATCTTGCTGATTTTCTTTTCTTTCTTCTTCTTTTTTTTTTTTAGACTCCACACCCAATGTGGGGCTTGAATTCACAACCACCGTGAGATTAAGGGTCATGTGCTCTACTGACTGACCAGTCAGGAGCCCCAACATCTTGCTGACTTTCTATGTGTCAGCCACAATGGCCTTTTTTCATTTTCTAGAAAGTTACGTCGTTTCCCGTGCCACACTCTTCATACATGCTGTATTCTTTTCAACTCCTCCCCTATACTCCCCTGCCCTGACTTCAGGTGCATAGAATTAGGTTAATGATAACCTTTGGCTGGTGACATGTCATCATCATTGACCCATTCACAGCATCCTTTACCCCTTTTTAAAAATTTTTTACAATGTTTATTTTTGAGAGAGAGACAGAGAGAGCATGAGTGGGGGAGGGCCAGAGAGAGATGGAGACACAGAATCTCAGGCTCCAGGCCCTGAGCTGCCAGCACAGTACCCGACACAGGGCTTAAACCCACAAGTCCTGAGATCATGACCTGAGTCGAAGTCAGACACTTAACCGACTGAGCCACCAAGGTGCCTCTCATTTACTTATTTTAATAATACAACGAACATCATCCAATCCAAGGGCAAGAATGTGACCAGTAACTTATATTTACCTATCTGCTCCTTCCTTATCCCATCGTGTTATAGCTCCCTCAAAGGATATCTTGGTCCTAAATAGCAGATTTATCATTTGCCTGCTTTTTATTTTGTTTGTTTGCCTAAACACACACACACACACACACACACACACACACACACACATTTCCTTCGATTACTTGCTTTTCTGGTTTTGTTTTGGGGTTACATTTTCTTTGCCTTGGAATCTTTGATTAGATGCTAGATAGAGACTGTGAAGATTTCATTTTTTTTAAATATTTTTATTTATTTCTAGGGGAGAGAGAGAGACAGTGTGAGCAGGGGAGGGTCAGAGAGAGAGGGAGATACAGACTCTGAAATAGGCTCCAGGCTCTGAGCTGTCAGTCAGCACAGCACCTGACGCAGGGCTCGAACCCACGAACCGCGAGATCATGACCTAAGAGAAAGTCGGACGCTTAACCAACTAAGCCACCCAAGTGCCCCAACACTGTGAAGATTTTATTATTCAGTGTCTGGATTTTGTTGTTTTCTTTTAAAGATAACAGTATTTTTGAGTTCTGTTCTAGCAGACTCATTGATCAACTTTCAAACTTTTTTTTGTCTCTGGTGGGCTCACTACTCCAAAGTAGTCTCTCCTTTAGGTTGCTTTTGCCTGGCTCCTCATCCGGGGGTCTTCATGAATCTCTACTGAATGCCTGGCATGTTCAGCCAGCTCTTTCTTTTTTGATTTATGTTTATTTTTTTTAATGGTTACTTATTTTTGAGAGGGAGAGAGAGTGTGAGTGGGGGAGGGGCAGTGTAAGAGGGAGACACTGGATCTGAAGCAGGTTCCAGGCTCTGAGCTGTCAGCACAGAGTCCAATGCAGGGCTCAGATTCACAAACGGCGAGTTCATGACCTGAGCCGAAGTCGGACACTTAACTCACTTAGTGCCCCTCATGCTTCCACAAGATCTTTCTGTTCCGCTTGGTCAAAAATTAAGCATCACTCAGCCCCCAGGGAGTGCTTTCGCTTCCTTGTCAATGTTCTCACCAGAATTCATTCATGTTGTTACATATAGTTTGTACTAATTCACTTTGCTGTGTTTTTTTACATGATTTTTCTTGAGATATTATTATTATCATCACTTATTTTATAGAGAGAGCCCAAGCACGAAGAGGAAGAAAGGCAGAGAGAGAGAGAGAGAGAGAGTGAGAGAAAGAGAATGGAAGAGAGACAATTTTAAGCAGGCTTCATGTTCAGCACAGAGCCCAATGTGGGGCTCAATCCCACGACCCTGGGATCATGACCTGAGCTGAAATCAAGAGTCAGATGATCCACTGACGGAGCCACCCACGTGCCCCCTATTAATTTACTTCTCAGAAGGAAACAATAAAGTTTTCCCAATATCATACTGGGGATTTTGGTAGAGGGCTCAAGCACGTAGGGCAGACAGAAGACCCCAAAGCCACTCCCTCCACATGGGGGCACACTGGTGGCCCCCGTCCACCAGGACCAAGGGATGCAGTCCATAAATGTCAAGGCCGGTGGAGTCTGGCAATTTCACCTAGACTATTTAATTTTTTGGTTAGATTAAAATAACTTCTTTCAGGTTTCATTTTATTCTGAAAAATTTCCACATTTCCTAAATGAGACCTGGGTGGATTCCACTTTTCCCTCCTGTGTTGTCTAGCTCTGGCACAATTGTAAGGTCATTTTAATGACACCTCCAAGCAGATAGAGACATTGCCAGGAACCTCGCTGCTCATTCACAAACGCTTCAGCCCCTGGACAGCCCACATTTAGAAAAGGCAGCACTGTCTGTGGGAAAAGCAAAAATAATTTAAAGCAACAAAATAAGAATAGTTAGAGAACCAGTGAAATGTCAAGACAAGTCTAAGAAGTTTGTTACTAATATGAACAAGTGATCAACAATGAGACCAGCATCCGTCGCAGGGCTATCTGACCCCTTTCTCCGTGTCTGGCACACTGGCCCAGCAGCTAGACCGGGTCTTCCTGAGGCCCCCGCACATCCCAGGGACTGCCTGGCTGCCCCCAGGGCCAAGAGGCATCCAGATGCCAACACACCTGATACGTAGTCACTGTGTGGTACTTGAGATGCTCTGGGCTAAGGGCTCCTGTAATTCTATAAATGCTGTTCAAGAAAGCAATGTGGTGAGGAAACCACAACTTCCATGACCTCGTAGATTCATAGTCAGCGGCTGCTGAGATGTTTACGATCGGGGTCTGGCGCACAGGGAGGCTGCTCCAGCAAGCGTATTTCCTTGACAATCAATGTGTATGACCGTCATTGTGTTATTCATGTCTTGGATACACACACACTAACGTATACACACAACCACAGACACATTTTACATCATGAGAGTGCTTCAGAATTTACATTAGGGAGCACTTTGGGAGGAAAAAAGGCACCAAAATTCATGATCACATTTTAAAAATGCGTATCCTCGTTAGGATTCTTACTCGCTTTTACAAATAAATACCAAGAAATGAGAGTTTCTTGTTTTATTCTGTTTGACAAAAGGTATACATCTAGTAAGTGAAAGAGCTGGTCCCCAAATCCAGGGTCTTAACTACACAAAATCAGTGCGCGTTTTATGGTTGAGGCGTATCTTTAACCATCTTGGTAGGTAAAAGGTTTTTTTGAGCTAAAAAGATGTCTGTGGACAACAGAATGGGTCTCAAAAGACTATGACCTTGGATATTTGACTTATTTGTTTCTCTTGCTCAAATACAGCGCGAGTTCCCAGAACTCAAAAGGAAAGTGGGAACTTGGTGAATTCAGTTCCAGTAAGCCGCCACAAAGAGTTGATTTCTCTTCATTGCATAAGGAAAGCAGAGTAACAACAGGTTACTCAGCTCAGAACTGAGAAGGGCCCTCAAATACGAGAAAGGCCATCGCCCTGGTTTAATCCTATGTGGAACTTCTTTTGTACTTTCAGTTTTAAAATAATAAGCCCCAGAAGGAGGCCAGATAACAACCACAGAATTTTAGAAATTAAAGCACACTTCCCTCAGATCCCTGCATAACCAGCCAGTGGTCCAACGAGTATTGGGTTAAATGTATCTGTATTTATAGTTTAAACCTCTTATTCCACACACACCTACATACAACCTCCAGGGAAAACGAGGACTTACAAAAAGTCTAATATGGAATTCAAGTGCCCTTGGCCAAAATAACAGAGGATGGAAATTATCATTTTTACAGGAGAGCAGGAGAAAATATACTTAAGCCACAGCATGAGAATTGCAGGTTGAATTTAAGGAAGATTTTACTGACCCTTAAGTGTATGACTCACTGGAGGAAGAAACAGGAAAAGATACTTCCTTCCTTTCTCTGAAGGCCATATTTTGCATATTTTACTTATTTTACTTTAAGATATGACCACAATATAGAATATTTGGGAAATAGAAAATGTTTTTAAGGTTCTTATACTCTTATAGTGCTATATTTCTAACAAAGCCATTGTCATCATTTTGAGCGTATCTTTGGTTACTCTTTTTGAAGTATGTGCACTGATCATGTGTGCTATGGATTTATATGTGCTATAATACAATAAAACTTTATATTTTACAATTTTTGTTTCTTTGACACACTCCAAGCATTCTTCTAGATGCTATGGATTTTATAGTCATTCCTTTTTTAAAAAAGTTTTTTAACTTTTATTTGTTTTTGAGAGGCAGAGCATGAGTGGACAAGGGGCAGAGAGAGAAAGGGAGACACAGAATCTGAAGCAGGCTCCAGGCTCTTAACTGTCAACGCAGACCCTGATGCAGGGCTCGAACACACAAACTGCAGGATCATGATCTGAGCTACAGTCAATCGGATGTTTAACCAACTGAGCCACCCAGGCGCCCCTATAGTCGTTCTTGAAATTAACATTCCACAGAAAGCTATACTATACTTCCTTAAACATTGCGGTATTGACGCTTCTGATTTTCTACCAGTAGTAGCATGTTGCAACTGACACGTTTTCATGCATATAGCTTTTGTTCAGATTTGGACAAGTTTCTTGGGATAAAACCCCAGAAGTTGGATCAGAGGCTAGGAACTTTTTTGTGGCTTCCCAAATTGCTTTCCAGAAAGGCATCATTTTTTGCTGCTGTCAGCAGTGCCTGCGAACGCCAGTTTTACTGAAGCCCATTGGCATCATAGCTTTTCCCATTTTTGTTAAATCAATAGGCAGTGACTGGTCCCTCGCTCCTGGCTTTTGTTTTCAGCCACAGGACAACACAGCAATTAGCAATGTATCTAATTTGCCACTTGGTCAGTTCACTGAACGGGATGTTTGGCAAACTGCTTAAAGCAATCTTCAGAACAGGTGATGACTCCCCTTTGGAATGTGGGAATCATCACATTCCAATTCACCAACAGGTCAATCATTCCATCATTTCTGTGCAGAAACCAGTCTACAGTTTACATTTTGCAGCTTGGTTTAAACCCTGTTTCTGTTTTAAACGCTTCAAGTTGAAGAGGACCAAATTTGGGCAAGAGATACACATCGGTGAGAATATTTAGGAGGAATTTGATTCTACTATTTTTTTAATGTTGATTTTTGAGAGAGAGAGAGAGAGAGAGAGAAAGAAGAGGCAGAGAGAGAAAGAGACACAGAATCTGAAGCAGGCTCTAGGCTCTGAGCTGTCAGCACAGAGCCCAACACGGGGCTCGAACCCATGAACTGTGAGATCATGACCTGAGTCAAAGTCAGATGTTCAACCGACTGAGCCATTCAGGCACCCCAGGAAAAATTTGATTCTAAAGATGAATAACTATATCTAAACCTTCACACATAATGAACAAGCTTTATAACCAGTGGAAATGATCCCAGCCTTGCAAGAAATTAGCTTGTGCTGGTGAGTGACTCTCAGCTGCAATAAGACATGAGAATCACTTTTTCAATAAAAAAATGAGAACCAAAGTATTTCTTCTTCCTGCCCTCAAACATACAGCACTGATCGTTCAATTTAACCCACAGTTATTTAGCACTTACTGAATTCATGGTGTCTACCCTGATCTACAAAGGCTACTGAGCTGAATAAAGTATGATCTTCCCCTCAAGTCACACACAGCTTTATATTATAGATCAGTGAGCATTTTTCAGTTGACAGATATTTCAGAAATTACCTCCAAGACTGCAAAATAACATGTTGCATCTAGAAGACCGTGAAACTCAGGGGGCAGTTTGCTCTAAGGCATATTTGTCTTGGACCCCTTCCAAGAGAGCATCAAACATTTTTTTTATGGTAGCCTCATCTAGGAATGGGCCCCACAGCATAGTCGTGTAAGGTAGCCTGGGCCTCAGGTGTTTACAAACTGAAAATCAATAGCCTTTCTTAAATGCCTCTTTGTCTTAGCAGAGTGGATGCTTTCAAATGTTCCTGCACAGCATGTATTGATTTGAATGGTTCAGAGCTCTTGTGTTTTCACCGGATATTGGAAAATACTTTGCTCAAACTAAAAAGTGTACCAGATTTTCTAAAAGAGTGTATCCATAGCCGATTGATACTGATAAACACCTGCCTAGCCCTTTACCCATTGCACCTGGCTGAAAGGGTGGTGAGCCAAGCATAACATTGGCTATTGCCTGTCCCTGAAGTTCCGGCTTATATGATCTTTATCAAAGACTGGGCATTGTCTTCACTTCCTGTGAGCATGGAGTCTTCTGGAAGACAGTGTAATATCCAGAGAGAATGGTCATCCTGATAATACCCTATGGCAGGAAGGAGTGTGTTGGGAATAATGGTAACGGTAATCAGATGTGGGCATGAAGCGACATTCGGCAAGTGCCTCCCCTGTATTAAGCCCTGGGTCAGTCACTTGATATTCATTATTGAAATTTTCCTAAGAAGCACATGGGAAGAGTTTTATCCTAACTTTGAAACTATAGAAACTAAGGCTCGGAGAACTTAAACAATGGTATCAAACTCACATAACCAATAAATAATAGTGTCAGCATTCGAACTCAGGGCAACCTGACAGCAGAGCCAGTGTGGTCTCTTCCGGCCCATCCTGTTGAAGGAAAGATGCTTGAAAGACACGTGTTAAATGGGGTCAGAGGGAAGGCCAGTTGGGGGAAGGAGCCATCTCGAGCATTTGGGACTGTTTGAATCAGTCAACCAGCCCTGTCTTTGAGGTTATGTGGGCTTCATGTATGCTCTTCCTAAATTATTGGGAGTTCCCAGTCATTACATAGAGCAAAGCAGCAAATATGGTGGATTGTAACTGTATTTGGTTTTGTCCAAGGGGAACTTGAAGGAGGTGATGGAGAACAGTCAGGAAGACATGAGAGTGGTCTTATTTTAAACTTAAAACTTTTCCTTCAATCTAAGATAAATATTACTGAAACCTAGACATACAGCAGGGGCACAAAACTTACTGGAAAAGAGGGCAGCGTTCCGAGGGGTCACTTATTTAAAAACCTTGACTGATGTACTGTTTCAAATGATGAATTTACTTATTAGAGCTGGCGTATCTAAATTCTCTCTCTCTCGCCTCTCTCTGACTCCTGTAACTTGAGTCACCTATAATGCTTTTTCTTTCTGTTGTGGATCATCCTACTGCTGGACGCTGTCAGATCATGCGGACAGACAGCAAAATTAGTGGGCATTCAGCACACAGTGACAATACCCTGGCCCAGCCATGTTTACAGAGGAGTCTGGGTGGGTTACTTAATGTCTTGTGGGGTCTCTATTAGGGGCTGGCATTCTTCATAGAAAGTCAAGCCAACTCCTCTAAGAAAGCTATTTGTGTAGCTTCACACAATTAAAGAATCTGTGGTCATCCAAGGACAAGCCGCAGGAGGTGGGGCTTCAGTGGAAGAAATGGTATCTAAAAAGCTTTGAGTAGTGCCTGTGACTCTCAATCTCAAGGTTATGAGCTCAAGCTCCACAGTGGGCATGAAGCCTACCTAAAATGAAAAAACAAACATTAAAAAGCTTTGAAAAGGTGTCGGTTCTCCACAAGAGTAAAAAAAGAAACAAGGGGCGCCTGGGCGGCTCAGTCAGATGGGCGTCCGACTATTGATTTTGTCTCAGGTCATGATCCCAGGGCTGGACAGGGCCCTGCATCGGACTCTGGGCTGAGCATGGAGCCTGCTTGGGATTCTCTCTCTCTCACTCTATCTGCCCCTGTCCGCAGCTCACTCTCTGTCTCTCACTCTCTAAAAATGGAGAGGAGGGGAGGGGAGGGGAGGGGAGGGGAGAGGAGAGGAGAGGAGAGGAGAGGAGAGGAGAGGAGAGGAGAGGAGAGGAGAGGAGAGGAGAGGAGAGGGAAACAAGAAAGATTAAGAGCTGCTAGACACATGAAGGAAAATTACCCTGTGCTCAACTACCTCCTTTTCCTCACCACAGAAGGTGAGCTTAGGGCTGGGGCAGTGGCTTTGGCTCCTACCTTATTATCAGCAATCACCTCACCTTCCTGAGGGTCCCTCTCCCCACCTGCGAAAGAAAGATGACCTATGAACCCTGCAGGGCAGGTAAGGGTATTGAAGAGAATAAAAGCTAAAGCACAGACAGCTGCCTCTTCAACTCTCTCCTGCTCCTGAAGCATCAGAAGGACACCATGTGTTTCCTGTCCCCACTCCCTTGCTGAGCTGATGCAAGGTCAAGTTTCTGTTCAAACCTCTCCTCCCTTCCTTTCGTTTTCCCCTCCTCTTTCCCTCCTTTACCTGTTCATTCTTCCTGCCATCCTTCCTTCCTTCCAATTTTTATTGCTTTTCAAAAGTTATATTCGTTCTGTACTTGCTTCCTGTATATAATATACATGTTTATTGCAGATAACACAGGTAAGCAAAAAGAAGAATATAAAATTTCCCATAATCCACATCACAGGTAGATCTATGCAGGTATGTGTGCATGTGCGTGCCTGTGAGAGAATAAGAGAGAGCACACCTGTCCGAGTGTGTGTGCGTGTGTGTGTGCGTGTATTTCTAAGACAGTAGTTCTTAACCTTGACTGTAGTGAGAATCACCTGGGGAGCTTTTGAAGTAAATGCCTGGGATTCCCCACCCAGAGATTCTCATTTAGTGAAACAGGTCGGAGGTGGGGTCTGGTCATTGGAGTCTTAAAATCTACCCCCGTGAGGGGCACCTGGGTGACTCAGTCGGTTAAGCGTCGGACTTCGGCTCAGGTCATGTTCATGGGTTCGAGCCCCGCTGTGGGCTCTCTGCTGTCGGCGTTGAACCCTTTTGGGATCCTCTGTCTCCTTCTCTCTCGGCCCCCCACTCCACTGCTCTCATGCACACTCTTAAAAATAAACATTTAAAAAATGAACTAAATAAGTTAAATCTCCCCAGGTAATCCTACTGTGCAACCAGTACCTGTTCCCGCCTCCTTTTCTATGCTTCCATAATACATTTTACAAAAGTAAGCCTCTAGGGGAGCCTGGGGGGCTCAGTCCGTTAAGCGTCTAACTTCAGCTCAGGTCATGATCTCGCCGTTCATGAGTTTGAGCCCCACATCGGGCTCTGTGCTGACAGCTCAGAGCCTGGAGCCTGCTTCAGATTCTGTGTCTCCCTCTCTCTCTGACCCTCTCCCATTCATGCTCTCTCTCCAAAATAAATAAATGTTAAAAAATTAAAACAAAACATAAGCTCATACACTAATGTTTCCCCTCCATAAACTGTGAAGATCTTCCTGTGTGTAAATATGCTTCCACAAAATCATTTTTTAAAGAGGCGAGGCTAGAAGTGGTGAATATATTCAAATAAAAGAAATTTAAATGGCACAGAACTAAAGATACTAGAAATCCACACATACTAAAAAGTGAGTATAGTTAACTGCATAAACATATCAAGTTAAGCATCTACAACATAATATCCACCTCTTTTCTTTCTCGTGGATACACACATTCAGGACATGCTCGTCTGGCAAAGATCAGAGATGCCAAAAGTATTCTTGACTTTTATAAACTATGTGAAATTGATTTCAACAACAACATTCTATATGAATGTAAAATCTTGATTTCATAGGTATATTCCAGTTTGTCAAAAGCATGATTGATGGTTTTTATTTTTTAATGGTTGTTGATATGATAACATTAATAGTTATATTCTCCTTAGGTTTTCAGTACAAATGAAATATTAATATTGATTTTTTAAATCGGAAGCAATTTAAGTACTTTTCAACATAATAGCTACATACATTTACATGTTTTCCTATAAAACACAGTCACAAAAAAATTAATGGTGATTGCTTTTTGCCACTTCTGGTAATAAATGCCTTTCATGTTTCTTCATAAAAGTGGCAATTATATTGTGGTGCAATATGAAGGTTAGCTTTATTTCCTTATTTATTTTTAAAGCTTTATTTTTTGAAAATAATCTCTACACCCAATGTGGGGCTCAAACTCACCGCCCCCCCAAGGTCAAGAGGTGGACGCTCTACTGACTACTCAGCCAGCCAGGTTCCCCTGAGGTTTTGCTTTAGGACAAAGAATTTGTAAACATTAGAAATTTCGTCAAAGGACTTTTTCACAGTGCATTTCACCTTCTTGAAGTTGAAAATGTTTCCTTCACATATTTTTCAAGTGTGCTGTGAAAGAGGTGAATTCACTGGTGATTTCAATTGTATGGCTTAAAAAAAAAAAAAAAAAAAAGAACTTGATTCCCTCCCTGGTTCATCATTCTCAGAATAGAGGTCTTTCTGAAAATCGTGTATCTCAAGATATTTTGGATAATCAAAAAATCTTAAATAGGCACAGCCTTTCAATCCATCTGCAATAAATATGCACATCTACATACTGAGCCATATCACCAATATGTTCTGGAACTAAAATAAGGTGACCTTTTCCCATTTCCAAGGTCCTTTCAATTGTTTTGAAATCTTAACATTCCTATTACATTCTGTACTGGCTGATAGTTTTGACCTCTTTTAAATGATCACTTAAAGTCAGGTTGTATCAATTATTACGTATTCTTCAAACTGAATTTTGAGCAATGACTTTATAAGAGGCAACAATACAGCAGCAAAGTCAGACATACTCTTTCTCTTTCTATACACTATTGGTGAGCATAAGCAGACAGCCCAACACAACCCTGAGAAGACTAGATGTGCACTTACATTTCTCTTCCCCCAGAAGTTAAAGCTGCATTTAAAGGCAAATTCCTATTGAAACAAACTTGTGTCATTTGATGGGTCTGAGAAACTTCAGAAAAATACCCACTGTATTTCTAGTATGGGCTCTCTGTCTTAAACCAGAGCCACTGAAGTTAAGCAAATATATTCAACTATCATTGTATAAATTTCCGGGCAGGGACATAATTTTAAGTCACATAATTTTCCTTATTTGCCAGGTTCCAGCCAAAATTTCTAGAGAGATTACTCCATCTCTGATGAAGATTTGGAAAAGGATGACAAACTTTCTGTGATTCCTGTGCTAGACTTGGTCACTTAAAATGTCTTTCTGCTCCCAGGACCTGGGTCCACAATCCTGTTATTTACGCTTGGCTGCCTGGCCAGGCAGGGACCTCTCACTTCAAATGGCATCTCTTGGGCCTCTACTAATCATTTTAATTGATGAAATATTATTTATACTCAGATTTATTTAACCCAATAACCTAAAGGATATAAATTACTTTCAATTCTGGTTTACATAAATTATAACTTTAAGTGTATTCCCATATTCTGAAAAATAATTCCTTAAAATGAATGCCTAGAAGTAAATTGCTAAGATATACATTTATTATATACATATATACATTATATATAATGAAATCAGTTGACAAGCAAGAAAGCATCTTATTATTTCTATTTGAAGTTTTTTGTTTTGCAGGTTCTTCATGGTTAGTAAGTTTGTTTGAATGTTTGCTTCCATGTGTTTATTGGCTATCTATTTTTTCCTTCATAAATTGCCTATTCATGACTTCTGCCCATTTTCAATCAGGCTTATCATTTTCTTATTGGCTGTTAGAAGTATTTCTTCAAGGCAATTGGTATGGTACAGCTGAGATAGTGTAACAAAAAGTTTCCAAAATAGAATGGCTTAAAGAGAATAAGTTCTTTTTCCCTCACGAGAGTTTTTAGGTGAGAACTCCAAGTTAGTGGGATGGCTGGGTTGCACATGATCATTCAGGGACCTGAGTTCCTTCTGTCTGTTGCTCAGCCATTTCATACATTGCTGTCCTTGTCTGTGTGGCTAACTTGGATGTAGGAATGCCTATGCTTAGGCTTTCAGAGGGAGTGAAGAAGCATGGGGTATACTATCTACAAAGTTTTAAGGCCAAGAGGCACATATGACAATTGTTACTTATTTTCATCTCAGTGAGAACTTAGACACAGCCATATCATACCTAGGTGCAAAGGAGGCTGTGACTGTGTTCTCCAGTTATGTAGCTATTCGTCCAAATATGACTCTCTTTTGTGGAACCGATGGATAATGGATTCAGGTGGACAACCACGAGTCTCTACAGCAATTGGTTAGTTTTCACTTGTGAAGTCACTCACTTTCTTTGAGAAGTCTTCAATAACTTCTCTACCTTATCAAAAATTAATTATTCCTTTCTCTATGTCCTTTTACCTTATACCTATCATAATTATACAATAGATTTCTCTTAATGAATTATATTTTCCCCACTAGAATTGGGAGCTCCTTGTGAGACCATGTCTCCAGGTCATATTCATCCATTTTTCCCAACTAGCTTCTAGCAAAGTGTCTGGCATATATTAAGCATTCAATGAATGTCTTTGAATGAATAAAGAAATGAGGGAAAAATAGACTGCCTTTTATCTAAAGCACTTTGTAACCTAAAAGTGCTTTACATAAATAGCATTTCACTTGATCCATATAAGAATCCAAAGAAGTAGCCATTATCCCTAAAGATTATTAAGTTAATATTCCATGGTCAAATAGCTAGTAAGGTAGAATTCCAAGAGCACTTCTTGGAGCCACCACACAAAATACCAGTTAGACTAAGAAGTTACACACAAGAGGTATTCCACTTTTGAAAAGAATAAAATAGGTCATGGCGGAACAGTGCTCCCCTCCAGCAATGAGAAAAACTGGATAAATTACACCCACACATTTTTCAGTCACCAGAGACTTCTAAGAACCATGAGACCAGTTGACCAGAATTCCAGAGAAGGAGGGGTCCTCCTGGAATAAGCTGATAATCACTTGCTGTTTTCTTCCTTAAGGCATTTGCTGCCTTTAGGCAGACGCATGGACCAGCAGGCATCTGCTGGATGAGAGAGAAACAAGTGAAGTTCTCTGCATGGCTGGCAGGACAGGTTGGAAATCTGAGGAACTACAAATGTGTCTGGTTTTTTTTTTTTAATTTTTTTTTTTTATGTTTTATTGATTTCTAGGAGAGAGAGAGAGAGACAGCATGAGCAGGGGAGGGTCAGAGAGAGAGGGAGTCACAGACTGAAACAGGCTCCAGGCTCCGAGCTGGCTGTCAGCACAGAGCCCGACGCGGGGCTCGAACCCACGAACCGCGAGATCATGACCTAAGCGAAAGTCGGACGCTTAACCGACTAAGCCACCCTGGCGCCCCCAAATGTGTCTGGTTTTGACATGAGACATTTCTTGAGTTCTGGCTTATGTAAAGGAATCTGAGAGGCTGGATCCAGAAAAGCAAAATAAAACTTAAAATTCTGCATTTTTCAGGAGGAGGGGGCAAGATGGCGGAGAAGGAAGGATTCCGTACTTGCACTCGTGCCCATACCTCACGCGGAAAAGATCTGAAGCCACTGGAAACCTTACGAAACCTGAGAGATTGGGAGAAAAAAGGACGCAGAATCCATTGAGAGAAACTTCTAATGTGAGTGCGAACTGGGGAAGATAAAATCGGGCCGGGATCGGAGACTCCAGGGTGGGAGGCCATCCCCCTCTACCCTCTGCGGGGAGTGAGAGGAGAAAAGGAGAGAGTCCGAGACAGAAAAACCTCCACTCGGGGGGGAAAAAAACCTCCACTCGGGGCATAGAAAGACCGTACTTGCCAAATACCTGCACGCCAGGTCCCTCGCGCCAACTGGTCCCGGGGGCTGAGCGCACAGACTGGCTTTGTGCTGCTCCCGGCGGGATGGCCTTCAGAGCAGCGGCGCGCCTGCCGCCATTGTCCTCCCGGGCGGCTGGGGCCCCGGGAAGAGCCGCGCGGACACCGGGCGCCCGCGCTCCTGGTGGGCTGGGGCTCTGGAGGGAAGGCAAAGGGCTGAAAACTGGGAGATTTGCCTGTGAGTTCGTGTTTTGGGCAACGAGCCATAGAGGGACCTGGTTTTCCTCACTCCAGCGGGCTCGGCGCCCCCGGCAGGCAAGCCCCGCGCATGCGCGCCAGCCCGACCCAGAGACGGAAGCAGCGGTTCTGACTCAACCCCCAGAGCTCGGCAGGGGGCCTGGAATTGCCTCGAGGTGGTGCCTGGGAAGCTGTGTCTAAGGCAACTTCAGCGGGGCACGGACTGGGACTTGGAGACTGGGCCTGCCCTGGGTTGAAGAGTGCAACCAACTTCGGCTGCGCCCCCGGTACAGGGAGTCTACACGCCCAAAAAAGCGAGGTGCAGCGCTTGGTTCAAGAAGGGACTGGAGCACCGCCACTCTCCTCCCCACAACCGCCAAGGCGGAGCTCCCGCCTGAGGCAGTGGGTCACTCCGCGCCCATCCCTGCCTGAGAGCTGCCCTCCTCACTTTATTTTTCTTCTTTCCTTCTTCTTTCTCTTTTACCTCTTTTTTTCCTAGAACACTGACCTGATTAACTCTGGTCGCCAGATTGCTTAAATAATCACAACGAGTCCATTCTGTTAATGTAAATTCTACACCTACTGACATTTTCAGCTATTTCTCTCAGGAGTAATTAGACTATATAGTTTCTCTGGATAATTCCAGCACCCTTCTCTCACCTATCCAACCATATTCTACCCTTTACCTCTTTGAAAAAAGCTTCTTATCCCTTCTGCCTGTTCATTCTATTTCCAATTGTGTCTCATCCCGCCCTGCTTTCTCTCTGTTTCTCTATGCTCCTCAACCAGCACTGCATACACACGGCTATTTAACTGTAGCTGGGAAATCTGGTTATATCCTTTAAACCGTTCTTTGTCCATCGGTTTTCTTCTTTTTTCCTTTTCCTTTCCCCTTTTTGACCCTTTTATGTATTTTATACTCCCTATTATTCGCCCTCCCTCCTCCATCTTTTCTCTTAACTTTTTCGTTTTCCCTCTCGCTTTGCATGTTAGTTGAATTAGCCTGTGCGTTTGTGTGCTCCTGCTCCCTGTGTGTTTGTCTGTCTGTTTTCTTTTCCAGGGCTACCTCAAGAAACAAGCTAGAGTGCACAAGGTGGAGAGTCCCAAATATCACTACGAATAGGAAAATAAAATAACCAAGGTCCCAACAAGAGAGACCAGGGGATACCATTCAAAAAACACTCTCTGAAAGGGTAGGCCCTGGAAAGTCAAAGAGCCTTCTTGGATATAGCAGTGCTCATAGAAACAGAGAGAATAATAGGTCTTTAAAACCAACAAGAGCCGGAAAGCTAACTAAAATGACGAAACGAAAGACCTCTCCTCCAAAGAAACTCCAAGAAGAAATGACAGCTAATGAACTGCTCAAAACAGATATCAGCAGCATCACTGAACAAGATTTTAGAATAATAATGGTAAAATTAATAGCTGGGCTTGAAAAAAACATAGGGGACATCAAAGAAACTATGGCTACAGACAGAATGGAAAATAAAAATAGGCATGAAGAATTAAAAAATGCGATAAATGAGATCCATAATAAATTAGAGGCCTCCAATGCACGGATTGAAGAGGCAGAAAGGAGAATAAGTGATTTAGAAGACACCATTATAGAAAAACAAGAAGCTGACAAAAAAAGAGACAAACTGATCCAGGAACAGGAAAGAAGAATTCGAGAGCTCAGCGATACGGTCAAACGCAACAATATCCGTATCATAGGAATCCCAGAAGAGGAAGAGAGAGGGAAAGGTGCTGAAGGAGTCCTGGAACAAATTATAGCAGAGAACTTCCCCGACCTGGGGAAGGAAGTAAATGTGGAAGTACAAGAGGCTCAGAGGACTCCCCTCAGACGTAACCTGAATCGATCTTCTGCACGACATATCATAGTGAAAATGGCCAAATACAAGGACAAAGAGAGAATTTTGAAAGCAGCTAGGGAGAAAAGGGCCCTAACATACAAAGGGAAACCTATCAGAGTGGTGACAGACCTATCTACTGAAACTTGGCAGGCTAGAAAGGAATGGCAGGAAATCTTCAATGTGATGAACAGTAAAAATATGCAGCCAAGAATCCTCTATCCAGCAAGCCTGTCATTCAAAATAGAAGGAGAGATAAAAACCTTTCCAAATAAACAGAAATTGAAAGAATTTGTCACCACGAAGCCAGCCCTACAAGAAATCCTGAGGGGGATGCTCTGAAGGAAAGGTTGCAAGGAACAAAGATACCAGAGACACCACCACAAACATGAACCCTACAAAAGATACAAAGACTCTAAACCCACATATTTCAATAATAACACTGAATGTAAATGGGCTGAATGCTCCAATCAAAAGACATAGGGTAGCAGAATGGATTAAAAAACAAAATCCATCAATATGCTGTCTACAAGAAACTCATTTTAGACGGGAAGATACCTTCAGATTAAAAGTAAGGGGATGGAGAAATATATATCATGCTACAGGAAATCAAAAGAAAGCCGGAGTAGCGATACTTATATCAGACAAACTGGACTTTAAATTAAAGACAATCACAAGAGATGAAGAAGGGCACTACATAATAATTACAGGGTCCATCCATCAGGAAGAACTAACAATCATAAATGTCTACGCACCGAATATGGGAGCACCTAAATATCTAAAACAATTAATCACAAACAGAAACAAGCTTATAGATAAGAATGTGCTAATAGCAGGGGACTTTAATACTCCGCTTACAGCAATGGATAGGTCAACCAGACAGAAAATCACTAAAGAAATAATGGACTTGAAAGACACATTGGACCAGATGGATCTGACGGATATATTTAGAACTTTACATCCTGAGGCCAGGGAATTTACTTTCTTCTCAAGTGCGCATGGCACATTCTCCAAGATAGATCACATACTGGGACATAAAGCAGCCCTCAATAAATATAAAAGAATAGAGATCATACCATGCACACTGTCAGATCACAATGCTTTGAAACTTGAAATCAATTACAGGAAGAAGTCTGGAAAACCGCCAAAAACATGGAGGTTAAAGAACACCCTTCTAAAGAATGAATGGGCCAATCAGGCAATTAGAGAGGAAATTAAAAAATATATGGAAACAAATGAAAATGAAAACACAACAATTCAAAATCTATGGGATGCGGCCAAGGCAGTCCTAAGAGGAAAGTACATTGCTCTCCAGGCCTATTTCAAGAGATTAGAAAAAGCACAAGTCCAAAATCTAACAGCTCACCTAAAGGAGCTAGAGGCAGAGCAACAAGAACGCCCTAAACCCAGTAGAAGAAGAGAAATAGTAAAAATTAGAGCAGAAATAAACAACATAGAGACCAAAGAAACAATTGAACAGATCAATGAAACCAAGAGTTGGTTTTTTGAAAAAGTAAACAAAATTGACAAACCTCTAGCCAGGCTTATCAAAAAGAAAAGAGAGAGCACCCAAATAGACAAAATTATGAATGAAAATGGACTTATTACAACCAACCCCTCAGAAATACAAGCAATTATCAGGGAATACTATGAAAAATTATATGCCAACAAATTGGACAACTTAGAAGAAATGGACAAATTCCTAAACACACACTCACTACCAAAATTCACACGGGAAGAAATAGAAAACCTGAACAGACCCATAACGAGTGAAGAAATCGAATCAGTGATCAAAAATCTCCCAACAAATAAGAGCCCTGGACCTGATGGTTTCCCTGGGGAATTCTACCAGACATTTAAAACAGAATTAATCCCAATTCTTCTCAAGCTATTCCAAAAAATAGAAGTCGAAGGAAAACTCCCGGACTCATTTTATGAAGCCAGCATCACTCTGATTCCCAAGCCAGACAGAGATCCAACAAAAAAAGAGAACTATAGGCCAATATCCTTGATGAATACGGATGCAAAAATTCTCAACAAGATCCTTGCAAATCGAATCCAGCAGCATATCAAAAGAATCATCCACCAAGATCAAGTGGGATTCATTCCTGGGTTACAGGGCTGGTTCAACATTCGCAAATCAATCAATGTGATCCATCATATCAATAAAAGAAAAGATAAAAACCATATGATCCTGTCAATAGATGCAGAAAAAGCATTTGACAAAATACAGCATCCCTTCTTAATAAAGACTCTCGAGAAAGTTGGGATAGAAGGAACCTACTTAAACATCATCAAAGCCATCTATGAGAAGCCTTCAGCTAACATCATCCTCAACGGGGAAAAACTGAGAGCTTTCCCCCTGAGATCAGGAACACGACAGGGATGTCCACTCTCACCACTGTTGTTTAACATAGTGCTGGAAGTCCTAGCATCAGCCATCAGACAACAAAAGGAAATCAAAGGCATCAGAATTGGCAAAGAGGAAGTCAAACTTTCACTCTTCGCAGATGACATGATACTCTACATAGAAAACCCGACAGACTCCACCAGAAGCCTACTAGAACTGATCCAAGAATTCAGCCAAGTTGCAGGGTACAAAATCAACGTACAGAAATCGGTTGCATTTTTATACACCAATAATGAAGCAACAGAAAGAGAAATCAAGAAACTGATCCCATTCACAATTGCACAAAAAACCATAAAATACCTCGGAATAAACCTAACCAAGGATACAAGAGATCTGTATGATGAAAACTATAGAAAACTTATGAAGGAAATTGAAGAAGACACAAAGAAATGGAAAAACATTCCATGCTCATGGATAGGAAGAATAAATATAGTTAAGATGTCATTACTACCTAAAGCACTCTACACATTCAATGCAATTCCAATCAAAATTGCACCAGCATACTTCTCAAAACTAGAACAAACTATCCAAAAATTTGTATGGAACCACAAAAGACCCCGAATAGCCAAAGTAATACTGAAAAATAAAACCAAAACGGGAGGTATCACCATCCCAGACTTCAGCCTCTACTACAAAGCTGTCATCCTCAAGACAGTATGGTATTGGCACAAAAACAGACACATAGACCAATGGAACAGAATTGAGAACTCAGAAGTGGACCCAAAAGTATACAGCCAACTGATCTTTGACAAAGCAGGAAAGAATATCCAATGGAAAAAAGACAGCCTTTTTAACAGATGGTGTTGGGAGAACTGGACAGCAACATGCAGAAGAATGAAACTAGATCATTTTCTCACACCATGCACAAAAATCAACTCAAAATGGATAAAGGACCTGAACGTGAGACAGGAAACTATCAACACCCTAGAGGAGAAAGCAGGAAACAACCTCCTTGACCTCCACCGCAGCAACTTCTTACTTGACACATCCCCAAAAGCAAGGGAATCGAGAGCAAAAATAAACTGTTGGGACCTCATCAAGATTAAAAGCTTCTGCACAGCCAAGGAAACAACCCAGAAAATTAATAGGCAACCAACGGAATGGGAAAAGATAGTTGCAAATGACATATCAGATAAAGGGTTAATATCCAGAATCTATAAGGAACTCACCAAACTTCACGCCCGAAAAACAAACAACCCAGTGAAGAAATGGGCAGAAGACATAAACAGACACTTCTCCAAAGAGGACATCCAGATGGCCAACAGACACATGAAACGATGCTCAGCATCCCTCCTCATCAGGGAAATACAAATCAAAACCACACTGAGATACCTCCTCACGCCGGTCAGAGTGGCTAAAATGAGCAAATCAGAGAACTCTAGATGCTGGCGAGGATGTGGAGAAACGGGCACCCTCCTACACTGTTGGTGGGAATGCAAACTGGTACAGCCCCTCTGGAAAACAGTGTGGAGGTTCCTTAGGAAACTAACAATAGAACTCCCCTATGACCCAGCAATAGCACTGCTAGGAATTGACCCAAGGGATACAGAAATGCTGATGCACAGGGGCACATGGACCCCAATGTTCATAGCAGCACTCTCAACAATAGCCAAAACATGGAAAGAGCCTAAGTGTCCATCAACAGATTAATGGATCAAGAAGATGTGGTTTATCTATACCATGGAATACTACATGGCAATGAGAAAGAATAAAATCTGGCCATGTGTAGCAACATGGTTGGACCTTGAGGGTGTTATGCTAAGTGAAATAAGTCATGCAGAGAAGGACAAATATCATGTTTGCACATATAGGAGGATTAGGAGGAACTTGACGGAGGACCAAGGGGGAGAAGAAGGGGGGAAATGGTGGAGGACAGGGAGAGAGGCAAACCATGAGAGACACTTGAATGCTGACAAAAACTGAGGACTGATGGATGTGGGGGGGAGTAGTGATGGGCATGGAGGAGGGCACTTGTGGGGATGAGCACTGGGTGTTATGTGGAAACTAATTTGACAATAAACTATTTGTAAAAAAAAAAAATTCTGCATTTTTCAGGAGGCAAACACTTGTTAGAAGAAGGGAGTCCACCTCAGATATGTTGCCGGTTTCCCTGTCAAGGCATCTGCCAGATTTGAATGTACAGAGAGGGAGGCTCTTAGCTCAGAATCTTCAAAGAGCAGAGCAAAATGCACTCCTTTGGAGCTAAGGAAATGAAGACTGCTAGGTTCTCAATTAAAAGACTTGGAGGACCATGACTAAGAAACGAAGATGAACCAGAGAAGATTTGGTTTAGTGAAAGTACTATCTAACCCAGCCCAATCCCTGGTTGGACTGAGGTGATCAACCTCTCACCCTATCTACTGAAGAAGAGGGAAACTCTCTAGAGGAAGATGTCATTTGGAGCCTTTGTGATTCTTTTAAACATATCATCCAGAATATAATAAATACTACTAGATATGTGAAAAGGTAGAAGAATGTGACTTAAAATCAAGAGGAAAAACAAACAATAGAAGTAGACCCAGGCATAAGTCTCATGTTGGAGTTAGCAGACACTGATTTTTAAACCACAATTAGTGTATTAAAAATAGATGAAAATAGATAAAAAGAATAAAAAGATGAAGAATGTTAGAAGAGAAATGAAATTTATAATAAAATAATCAAATGGATTTTATAGAAGAGAAGAATATAATACATAAAATTAAGAACTTGGGGCATTTGAGTGGCACAGAGTGTCAGACTCTTGATTATGTCTCAGGTCATGACCCCAGGGACAGGGGATCAAGACCCATGTTGAAGGTCAGCATGGAGCCTGCTTGAGATTCTCTCTCTCTCTCTCTCTCTCTTTCTGTCCCTCTCCCCCACTCACACCCTCTCTCATAAATTTTTTTTAATTAAAAAAAAATAACTCATTGTATGGGTTTACCAGCTATATCACGTATGCCTGGAGGAGACCTAGAGAACATAGAGAAAAAGTATACAGAGACTGCTTTAGGTGTACAGAATAAAATCATTACCTAGTAACCATGTAAATATTGCAGTATATTTAGTTCTTAGAATATGACCAAGAGGTAAATAATGATTTAATAAAACATGTGTAGTGTTAACTATTTCCTTGCAACATTAAATGTAACTGGACTAAACACTCCAATCAAAATGTAGAGATTGTCAGACTGGATAAAAAAAAAAAATCAAGGCCAATTATAAATTGTCAAAAAAGATGCACTTTAAATGGAAAGACACAAATAGATTAAAAGTAAAAGGATGCAAAAATATGTGCCATGGAAGTTGGAGAAGGCTGAAGTATTAGTATTAGGCAGAATAGACTTCAAGACAGGGAGTATTACTAGAGACTAAGAGGCATATATCATACTAATTAAAATGTCAATACATGAGTGAAATATAGCAATTATACACATATATGTGCCTAAAAACAGAGCTTCAAAATACATGAAGCAAAAATCTGATGGAACTAAAAGCAGAAATAGACAAATCCACAATCAATGTTAGAGACTTAAACATATCTCCCCCAGTAACTGATAGAACTAAGCAAAACAATAATAATGATAAATAAAACTAAAATAGGTGGCTGTATTAGTTAGGGATCTTCAGAGAAACAGAACTGTTAGGTATATATAGCTAGCATATATAGCATACATATTTAGTATATATAATTCATTTTCATCCATTTTTAAAAATTGTTTTTAATATTTTTATTTATTTCTGAGAGAGAGAGAGACAGCGTGAGCAGGGGAGGGGCAGAGAGAGAGGGAGACACAGAATCTGAAACAGGCTCCAGGCTCTGAGCTGTCAGCACAGAGCCTGATGCGGGGCTCAAACCCACTAACCCACTAACTGTGAGATCATGACCCGAGCCGAAGTTGGACGCCCAACCGACTGAGCCACCCAGGCACCTCTCATCCATTTTTAACATACTAACATATACTTATGTTATATATAGGCTCATACAATTCTAGAGGCCAGGAAACCCTATAATCTGCTATTCTACAAACTGGAGAACCAGGAAAGCTGGTGACATAACTCAGGCTGAGTCAAAGGCCTGAGAACCAGGGGAGCCAATGATATAAAGGCAAAGGGGAGTCTAAAAGGCCCAAGAATTGGGTGCATTGGCGCGGTCAATGGCATTAAGTCCAAATCTGAAGGTCTGAAATACAGAAGTGCCCATATCTGAGGACAGGACAAAATGGATGTCCCAGCTCAAACAAAGAGCAAATTCGCCCTTCCTTTTACCTTGTGTTCTATTCAGGCTCTCAACAAATTGGATGATACCAACTTGCATTGATGAGCGCAATCTTTACTCAGTCTACCAATTCAAATGCTGATCTTTTGCAAAACACCCTCACAGACACACCCAGAAATAATGTTTTACCATCCACCTGAGTATTCCGTAGCCTAATTACGTTGTCACACGAGATTAACCATGTAACTAGCCCAGCTGTCTGCTCTTCAGGATAGAGCCTCTCTCTCCACACTTCTCCATCTCTTCTCTAACTAATAGGCATTGATCTAGAGAGTAGTATCCTTCCTCTAGAAGGCATTGTTCCTGAAGAAGGCCAAAGCCATGTGTCTTCCTTTCGACTTTCTGCAGCTTAACCACTTCTGAGATGCTGCATCAGTTAAGATACTTTCAATTGCAAGTTACCAGAAAGTTTAATTCAAACTGTGTTACACAACAAAGGGAACTTTTTTTTTTTTTTTTTTTTACAGATGTGGATTAATCAGGGTTAAATTTCTCTCTCATTTTCTGGTTTCCCTTCTTTATGTGTTGCATTTATTCTGAGGTTAGCGTCCTCTGTGGTGGCAAAGTAACCGTGACAGTTCTACTTTACTATTCCAGACCACACAGGAAGAAAAAGAAACATGTGTTTTAGGAGGGCCACCAAAAGTTATGAAATTCATTGTTGGCCTTGACCATGGCCCAGCTCTGACCTAAGCTCTGATCAATGCAAAAAAGATGTCTTCTTTAGTCCAATGCATGTCTTTTGTTCCATCTCTGAAGTGGGAGAGTTGGAGGTAGGGTAACAGTGGATCTCCAAATGGAAGTGAGGACTATTGGAAAAGGTTAAATGGGGCATAGATATCAAGGGTCAACCCACAGGTAACCATTATACTGCTCAACATAGATACATACACACACACACACACACACACACACACACACACACACCAGCAGGAACAAAAGCTTAATCAAACCAGTGACCATAAATCATTTGTATGGTATGTTTGAGCTATAGACTCATATAGAAGACAAGAATTTTGTTAAATTGTAAAACTGTATGTAGTTCAGTGAACCAGAGAGGGTACACAGTGTAGAACATTGTGATGGTTTTTCTTTCATCTTTCTGTAGAAGGTTTTGTGTTTAAGACAAAAAAAAGCACTGTTTTTCCTTTGCACTTTAAAGCTTACACATTTGAGAATTTTCTTGTACTCTCAAGCATAACCATATTAGAACAGATTTGAAACCACGACTTTAAAATTTTTGTTAATGCTCTAAGAATGTTCCATGCTTATGTCTGCCTAAGCATTACTGTAATTGGCCTTGCCCGCCTTTGTCTCCTTCATTTCTAGAGTAACGTTAATGTAAAAACACTGCCATGATTACAACAATGGAGGGTTGGCAGACAACCTCTGTGACTGTAAAAGGAAAAATAAAGCAGAAAGAAAACATGTGGTAAAGAGGAAAGGGCTTGGTTGAGCAGGGGGTGATAGTTCTCCAAGTTAGAGCTCATTGAATATACAAGTTGGATTTGCTGGGCTGAAACCTACCCAGAGGGTCATCTGGTCAGTGTCTGATGTTCAGGCAACAGCACACAAAACACTATTCAAGACCAAGCTTTCATTGTATTCTGCGTGGCACTTTTTTTCTTTGCTCTTAAAAAATCGATCAAACAGTAGGGAAAAGAAAAGTCCAATTAAAACTTAATTCACAGCTTATTGTATTTTGTGGTTCTGAAATATTTTTGAAAAGATTTTAAAATTCCAAATTCCTTCCAGAGAGAAAGCACATAATCCAAAATAAATATTTCACTGTTAGCTCTGCCAGTGAGATATGAGGCAATAATTTCTTTATTATCACAAAAGCCAAGGAAGTTCTTGGAACCAGGATCAAACTAGCAGCCCTGCTTCTTTGGGAGACAGTTTGTTCTTTGACTTTCCCAGGGATCATTAGGCACACAGTCCGGCAGAATGCTAAGTAGTATATCAGTTATGTTTATAAACAACTGTCAGGGTGCCTGGGTGGCACAGTTGGTTAAGCGACAAACTTCAGCTTAGTCATGATGTTGCAGTTCGTGAGTTCATGCCCCACGTTGGGCTCTGTGCTGACAGCTCAGAGCCTGGAGCCCATTTTGGATTCTGTGTCTCCTTCTCTTTCTGCCCCTCCCCTGCTCACGCTCTCTCTCTCTTTCCTTCAAAAATAAATAAACATTAAAAAAATTTTTAAACAACTGTCACATACTTCAGGAAAGTATATTACTCCTTTTTGCATTTCCTATTGATTCACATATTTAAACAATCACAATAGTAACATCATTTTCTGTACCACTATTTGCTTCAGCAACTTGAATTCCACTTGTAAAAATTTGTGCTGAAGAAATAATCATAGACATGATCAAAGGCTTATTTACAAATGTTTATTACAATATCATTTCTAATAGCCCAAATTGGAAATCACTAATATACCCAACAATAGAAAAGTAGTTACATAACTAGGGTGCATCTATATATTACATAAACATTAAAATTATGAGGTCATAGAGTATCTATTACCGTGGGGAAATGTTTGTCACATGTATCACTGAGAAAAACACAAGACATAAACAGTGTGTATAAAATGATCCCATTTTTTAAAAACAAGCAAATAATGTGATCTAAAGAAAGCATACCAAAATATTGAATTAAATCTGAGAGCTGAGTATATGTGATTGTTATTTTTTCTTTTGTGCTGTATTGTATTTTCTTTATTATTATTATTTATTTTCATAGGGACAGCACAAGTAGGGGAGGGGCAGAAAGAGAAGGAGAGATCTTTAGTGCAGAGCCTGAAGCAGGGCTCAAATTCACAGATCTGAGATCATGACCTGACCCAAAATCAAGAGTCAGAGGCTTAACCAACTGAGCTCTGCAGGAACCCCCTCTATTGTATTTTCTTTTAGGTTTATTTACTTATTTTGAGAGAGAGAGAGAGAGAGAGAGAATCCCAAGTAGGCTCCATACTGCCACCGCAGAGCCTAATGCAGAGTTTGAATTCACGAACCATAAGAACATGACCTGAGCCAACTTCAAGAGTCGGATTCTTAACTGATTGAGCCATCCATGCACCCCTTTTGTATTTTCTATAGTGAATATCGGTCACTTTGATAGCCAGAGGAAAACCTCTTAACTAGTATTTTTAATGCTGAATCTTCCAGTTAAAAAAAAAAAAACTTTAGATACAAAACATAGTGTTGACTTCAATAAACAGAAGGTCTCTTTTTACAGAACCATGTATCATTGAAAATGAATATTCTGGTTCACAGTGACACTCTCAATGAAGGCCTCTGCTTGCAAATTGGGAGGATATCCTTGTACACCAAGAGCTAGCACCCTCTTGCAAGGTGTTCACCTGACTCTACTATAGGTAGACAGGATGAAATTGTGAAGAACCTTCGAGGCTGTCCTAAAAAGCTATAAATCAGGTTTGCCTATGCTCCAAAGTGTCTCAAAGATACTCAAAGTATGCCTACCTGCTTGCCCAACTTCCTGAATGCAGTCCAAACTCATGACGACGTGCAGAATAAGATAGGGCTCTGTGCAGGGGTGGAAGGAGCAAAGCATTCCTGTCTAGGTGGTGGTGTCAGCAGCAACCCAGTGTGGAATATCAGAGCCAATGAAGAGGAAGGAAAACACCTGCATGGGGGTCATGGCAGCAGGCTCGCATAGGGTTTTGGAACCCAAGTGGGTTTAGGAGTTTGTTCACATGACATTGGGGGATTATAGGGGCAGCACAAATGGGAGATTAGTAGTATACTGGGTTGTTGGTGGTGATGAGCCAACAAGTGAATATATTGAGGATAATGGGAGCCAAGTTTCTCACTCTGGGAGGAGGGAGTTACCAATATGTAAAAGGAAAAATTGGAACAAATCTGTGCCATGGGTGGGATTGGAGTTAGTGTCAATATGAGGTTTTCAAAATATATTTGAGCATAGAGATATAGAAATAAAAATGTCAATATGCATCAGTGTAACATGTAGATACATGCATATATGCCTTAGCTTTGTCGACTGATGGGGCCAAGGAGCAGCAACATCATCCCAACAGCCTTGAGCACACCGAGTGCCCACATCTTGGTATCTAAATACCACTCTTCGCTAAAATGAACCAGGGCTTTATACGAAATAGTTGACTCCACAGCTGGGGAAGGGAAAGTGCAAGATGATCCTGGGATGTTTTGTGCCAGGAAGTAAGGAAATGCTCCAAGAATTATGGGAATGTATCAAAAAAGACACTGGAGTTAGTTTAAATGGAGTTTTTACCAGTGAAATCTGGGACAATTTAATCCTCCAAATAAATGATAGTAACAAATTGTAACTCATTGCATGAACTAGCAATCCATGAGTCTGCACTATAAATTAATTAATTAATTAATTAATTAAAATTTTAAATTATTTTTTTACAGAATTCCAAATAATAAACAGAAAGAACATTGGAATTTGAAAAACACTATTTGGCAACCATAGAAGTAATAATGAATTGAGCCAAGAAACATCAATGAATGCTAACACTAGTAGGTAAAAATTTGATACTTACATAGCCTCAAGGTATGTTTCTATAAAATATTTGGCCTTCTTCCCATTATGTGTCATGGTATTCCCAGTATGCAAGTCAATAAGGAAAAAGTCAGGCATCAGCAGAGACCCCAGTGTTGAAAATCTCAGTCTCAGCCTATATATTCTACCACTGGGAGTGACTTGCTGGGGCTCACCATGGGTAACGATGAAAATGTATTTGAATGTCACCAATGATTGCTACCTGGTCCCAGGGTTTATGGCCATAGCATGAGCACTCATAATTCCCATTGTTTTAGTCTATTTGGGTTGCTATAACAAGAACACCATAATCTGAGTGGTTTATAGAAAACAGAAATTTATTTCTCAGAGTTCTGGAGGCTGGGAAGTCCAGGACGAAGGCCTTGGCAGATTAGGTGTCTGATGAGAGTCTATTTCCTCCTAGACAACTGCTTTTTCGCTGTCTCTTCACATGGTGGGAGGGGCGAGAGAGTTCTGTGGGCTCTGTTTTCCAAGAGTATTATTCCCATTTATAAGGGCTCTACCCTCATGACCTAAGCATCCCCTAAAGCCCTAACCTCCAAATACTATCACCAGGGCATCAGGTTTCAACTGATGGATTTTGGTGTGACACAAATATTCAATCCATACCACTCATTAAGAGACCATGTGCTGACCAATTAAAAGTATATTTCAGACCTTAGAGCCTTTGCCTAATCTAAGAAGTTCCAGGTATCTGGACTGGTTCTTCAGTATGAAACAGCAGTTCACATGCATTTGATAAAAAAAGAATTCTCCACAAGATTAAAACCAGCCTTCAGGGGATACATCATGAGATTATAAAGCGGCACAGGCCCACAGAAATATAAGGCAGGCCTAAATCCAAGGAGCAAGTGTAATATGAAACTTCCCAGTAGCCACACTATAAAAATAAAAAGAATAGGTGAAATTAACTCTCATAATATACTTTGTTTAGCCCAATATGTCCCAAATATCATCCTTTCAACATGTATTCAGTATAAAAACCATTAATGAAGTATTTACACTCCGTGTTTATACCATATTAAGTATTCGGGAGCTGGTGCTGTTTTAGACTCAAGTGCTTTCAAGTGCTTGACAGCCACAGGTGGCTACCTTCTTGGACAGCAGAGTCCTAGGGTCTTCCGGCCCTGTTCAAGGTAGCAAAGCGGTTCTTGGCACCTCCCGTGAGGGTAGACTCAAGCCATTTTTTGTGCACTCATGTGATTTTTTTCTACACCCTGCTGGCTTGTAGCAGACTTCCCTAGTGGTTTTTCTTAAGCTCCTTCCAGCCGGGATCTTCTCCCTAAGGGCTTTAGGGACACATTCACTGGAGTTCCCTTAGCTTAAGGGAAGCCATCAGAAACATTCTCTAATATTGAGAGCAAGTGGTGATAGCCCATCCTGGTGGGTTAGAGTAACTGCTCTGCCAGTTGGATTTGGCACGACCATGAGATTAGCTAAAATAATTTGATTGAGCAGTAGCAGCAAAATAAAAAAGGAATTCCATGATAGGAAAAACAAGAGACAGATGAGAGCATCATGCAAGAAAGCTTGTTAATTTTGAAAACATGGCTGGGTGCCAGAGAAGGGCCTCTGGACCCCCTGAGATGATAAGCAATTGCATTTACATGCACACTGGGGGAGGCAGATACTCACAGGGCTGCATTAACCACAGAAGTCTGAGAATCATGTTTTCTGAGGTAAAGCATCACTAGATAGAGATTTAGACTGAGAACTGCCACTTATTCAAAGCCAGGAGGGACCTTGGAGCTTCTAAGTCCTACCTGCCACTTTCTGGGGAGAAAACCAAGACACAGAGATACTGAGTTACTTGGCCAAGCAAGGATTTTCACCAGCTACTTATTGACTGAAATATAGAAACACAGTACTTAGGACTCTAGATGATCTCTAAGACTCAGGAAAAAATGAGGAACCTTGAACCACAGAAAAGCCACTTGAATGAGTGCTGAAATCTGATTATCCCAAATGGGTATGATCTTTCCTTCTTTGCTCTTCTGGAGCATCTGACTTGTATCACACAGACATCACTATACTGATGATATCCTAATGACATGACAAGGTTTTCTCGGCCTTGAAAGAACCTCAAAGAGTTGCTCAACCGTGGCATGAATGACATTTTGGGCTGGATGCTTCCTGTTGGATTTTCCTTGGGCTGTCCTGTGCATTGTAGGATGTTTAATGGCATCCCATGGCCTCTCCCCACTAGATGCCTGTGGTGGCATTCCCTGCCCCCATGCCCACCTGCAGTTATGACATCCCACATTGCCTCCAGATGCTGCAAAATGACCCCAGTTGAGGACCACTGCCTCCTAATGAAGGCATTGTAATATCTGTCATAATTCTACATTGACCGTAGCTTAGGTAGGGGCCATGCCTTGACCACTTGAGGCAAGCTCAGAGCGCTTCATTTTTAAAACACTTTTTTTAATGTTTATTTATTTTTGAGAGACAGAGTGCAAGCAGGGGAGGGACAGAGAGAGAGGGAGACACAGAATCCATAGCAGTCTCCAGGCTCTGAGCTGTCAGCACAGAGCCTGACTTGGGGCTCAAACCTGCAAATCATGAGATCCTGACGTCAGCTGAAGTCAGACGCTTAACCGACTGAGCCCCCCAGGCACCCCCCCACACACACACACCAGAGTGCTTTATATATTGGATAAATAAAAGGTCAGTTTTGGTGGTCCTGGGTCCTGTAGGCCACATCCAGTGTTTCTGAATAAACAATGGGTTAACAGTTTTTGAAAGAGAAGAACATGAAAAGGAAATGTTTCATTCCACTTGTTCTTTTAGGAGCTCCTGAGTTCTGCATCGGGAACGAGTTAAGTCTTTTATTAAATTTTTTGAGCAGCAAAATATAGGTTGTCAGCTTCTCCAGCACAAGAAGGAAGAATACAATTAGAATCTTACCCAAATGAAGTTTTCATTTGGCCTCACACAATGCATTCCATTCACAGTTCTTCACAAAGAGAACACTTCCCCCAGCTTCCTTCATATTCTTTTAACTAGGAGTTTTCAAAAGGCCCAACACTCACCATAAAAAAATAATTTTAATTGTCCCTCTTAATAGTTACCTCTTTAAATAAGCATGGTGGCACATAATTTCAACACTCTAAAAAATCCTGTGCCCTTATGAAGTATTTCAAGTAAAGTTGATGAGCACCTCCCCCCCCCCATTTTTTATAGCTGGTATGAGTCTCAAGTAGCTACATATGCACAGAAATAGAGAGGAAATACATTTCATGTCAATCTTAGAGGCAAATCAATTCCACACCACTCAATCTTATGGTCTTAACTAGATGGAATTGGGGATGGGGCCGTGGGTGGGCAGGGACCAGAGGAAGCAGCCCGTCGTGGCTTGGGTGGGTTGGTGTAAAGGATTAAGTAGAGGTTGCAGATAAAATTTTCATCCCACCAGGAAGGGAAAAGCCACTGCTAAGACACCATCCCAAGGGACACGGAAATGAGCCAATCTCCAAGTCATGGAAACTGAAGTTCTGCCAGAGCGACCAGGGCCTGAAGGAAGGTAGGGTCTAAGATACACCCACCTGTGCTTCCTCACACCAAGTCATCCCTCCCCGGCCCACAGGTTCCAGCAGGTGCTCTTCTTGTGCTTATTTACTTTTAATGAGCTTTATCTTAAACTAATTCCAGATTTAAGATCGCAAAAACAGGAGAGCTTGCGTATACCTCTCACCCCTTTCCCTTCATTGTTGACCTCATGCATGACCATGGAGTGTCAAAACTCAGAAACTGACATCGACATATTATTATTTTGTTAACTAAAAGGTTGAACTATATTTCCTTTAATATGAAAACATTCGGCACATTTGCTTGGGGATTCAGCTGTTGTGCAGGATGGTGGGTCCACAACAGACACAGGAAAGGCCAATCTGTAATTTCCACGTAATAATTAGATGCCCCTGTTATGTCCATGCCGAAGAACAGACTCCCGAGCAAGACGTGTCCTCCAGAGTTTGAAGTATTCCTTCCATCCCCTGATGTCTTCAGGTGTAAATCTGCAGGGGTGCTTGGGGTCCCAGAGGGAGTTCCCATCCTGCAGGATGGTGGGGTGGATGGTGGGGGAGGGACAATTCACCTAGCACTCTGCCCATGGGGCACCTGGGGGGTGGGCTTAAAGCCTGAAGAGTGGAGATCTTGGGGCCTCCATCTGGCCATCTCACAGGTGGTAGTGGGAGCCCTATTATCCACCTAGTTGAGAAAATCCCATGTCTGGCTCAAGACATGGGTGCCCCACCCCCCTTACAAAGACAGAAGTCCTGGATCTTTCTTCGAGGGGATGTCCTCCTTTACTCGTTCTGAAATGTAAGTTCTGCCCATGGTCAACTGACTGCCTCACAACCGTTGTGAGGGGCCATTGCAGACAGGCAGATTCCTAAACCCAGATTCAGTGGATCTGGAGTGGGTCTCAGAGATTTGTGTTTCTAACAAGCATGCGGATAGTTCTGATTCACGTAGCTGGTGCTTATGTCCATCTATGCCATTCAACTAGCCTGCCCCTTCTAAGCACTAGAATTTGAGATGCTGATGGCTGAAGGTATCATTTCAGCGTTCCCCAGAAGGGTTCCTTGATTCAGGATTTTATGAATTTTATTTTATTGTCACTCACTGACAGTAACTGAACACACAAGTAGATACAATTTGCTCAACACTCACCTGAAGCACGAATGTGTCAAAAAATAAAGACAGGCTGTTTGTTGATGATGTGGCGTCATTGTGCAAGAGGAAGGGCAGGTGCCAATCAGCCCATGGGGCGTGGTCTCACAGGACAGGTGGGTTCTTCAAGGGTGACGGTGGAGTGTGACCAAACGGGGCAGTGCAGGGCTCATGTATGGCCATATTTTTAAAATTGTAGTGTTTCTATTAACTTCTGCCAGTGGTTCAAGATACAGGAGGGTGCGTTATGTGTGTCTAGAGCTGCGCATTTTCCCTTCGGCCTCAGGCTCCGACAGGGCGCTGCCCAGCAGTGCCTCTCCCCAATGAAAAGAGGTTTCTCTATTCTCCTCAGAGCAGGGTTGGATGCTGATGTGCATGAGTAAAGCCTTTCAGTGCCCTTTAAGTTCCTCCTTCTGAAAATGGAAGAGCAGCTTCCCTCCCGAAGTGATGTCCGCCATCCGATGGTAATAAGCGTAGATCACAGACAGCTTTTTAAAATCTCAAAATCATATCCTCACAAAATACATAGCACTAACGATTATTTGTGAACTGGGACTCTGCTCTGCACTCTTTGCAGGAAGAGGTGGGGTTTTCTGCAAACCTCTGGTCCTTTGGTGGAAAAAGCTATTCCTAGATGGGGGTGCAGAAGGGGTTAAAGTCTTTAACACCTACCTGACTTGCCATCATGCATGGTTAGTGTTAACCATTCCTTGCTCATGTCTGTGCAGTGTACAGTTTTCCATTTAATCTTTATCAAAAAATTTGAGAGCGCCTGCGTGGCTCAGTCGGTTAAGCGTCTGACTTCAATTCAGGTCATGATCTCGTGGTCCATGAGTTTGAGCCCAGTATCAGGCTCTGTGATGACAGTTGAGAGCCTGGAGCCTGCTTCAGGTTCTGTGTCTCCCTCTCTCTCTGTGCCCCTCCTCTGCTCATGCTCTGTCTCTCAAAAATAAATAAACGTTTAAAAAAAGTCTGGGACTCTTAGAATTCTCTTTGTGCAACCAGTGAAACTGAGCCTCACGCCAGTTAAATGACTTCTGTACTGGCATACAGTTGGGACCCATCATTTAAGGATCTAGTAAGTGCAAGTATACTAGTGCTCTGTTTACAGACTGTACATTTTGCTCAATGTTATCAGTCTTTCATTTCAACAAAATGCATGCCCCAATTCATAAGTATGTCCCTCCTTCCAAGAGAGACTGTATCCAAATTATTTTTTACCTAAGGATATAACATCTCTTAGTAACTAATTCAGTGATTGGCAACTGAGGGGGAAAATCTTAATAGCATGTATTAATTTAATAAGAAAATCTGATAATCAAATTAATTAAACCAAGTGAATAGAGGCCAAAGTTTGGTATATGGCATTGAAACTTTTTTAAAAATATAATTTATTGTCAAGTTGTCTAACATATACGTGTACAGTGTGCTCTTGGTTTTGGGGTTCCCATGATTCATCACTTACATACAATACCCAGTGCTTATCCCAACAAATACCCTCCTCAATGCCCACTACCCATTTCCCCCTCTTCCCCCCCCCCCATCAACCCTCAGTTTGTTCTCTGGATTTATGAGTCTCTTACAGTTTGCTTCCCTCCCTCTCTGTAACTATTTTTTCCCCTTCCCTTCCCCCATGGTCTTCTATTAAGTTTCTCAAGATCCATATATGAGTGAAAACATATATCTGTCTTTCTTTAAGTTATTTCACTTAACATAATACCCTCCAGTTCCATCCACCTTCCTGCAAAAGGCAGGATTTCATTCTTTTTCATTGCCAAGTAGTATTTTATTGTATGTGTAAACCACATCTTGATCCATTCATCATTTGGTGGACATTTAGGCTCTTTCCATAATTTGGCTATTGTTGAAAACGTTGCTATAAACATGTGCCCCTATGAATCATCACTCCTGTATGCTTTGGATAAATTCCTAGTACTGCTATTGATGGGTCATAGGGTAGTTCTATTTTTAATTTTTTGAGGAAACGCCACACTATTTTCTAGAGCAGCTGCACCAGTTTGCATTCCCACCAACAGTGCAAGAGGGTTCCCCTTTCTCCACATCTTCACCAGCATCTGTTGTTTCCTGACTTGTTACTTTTATCCACGCTGACCAGTGCGAGGAGCTATCTTGATATGGTTTTGATTTTTATTTCCCTAATGATGAGCTATGTTGAGCATCTTTTCATGTGTCTGTTGGCCATCTGGATGCCTTCTTTGGAAAAGTGTCTATTCATGTCTTCCACCTATTTCTTCACTGGATTATTTGTTTTTTGGGTGCTGAGTTTGGTAAGTTTTTTATGGATTTTGGATACTAACCCCTTATCCAATATGTCATTTGCAAATATCTTTTCCCATTTTGTCAGTTGCCCTTTAGTTTTGTTGCTTGTTTCCTTTTCAGGGCAGAAGCTTTTTATCTTGATGAGGTCCCAATAGTTCATTTTTGCTTTTAATTCCCTTTGCTTTTAATCTCCCTTTGAAGATGTTTGGAGCAAGAAATTGCTGCAGCTGAGGTCAAAGAGGTTGTTGCCTGTTTTCTCCTCTAGGGTTTTGATGGTTTCCTGTCTCACATTCAGGTCGTTCATCCATTTTTAGTTTATTTTTGTGTATGGTGTGAGAAAGTGGTCCAATTTCATTCTTGTGCACGTTGCTGTACAGTCCTCCCAGCACTATTTGCTAAAGAGACTCTCTTTTTATCCATTTTTATCCATCTTTATCCTAAAGAGTATTGGATACTCTTTCCCGCTTTGTCAAAGATTAGTTGGCCATAGATTTGTGAGTCCAATTCTGGGTTCTCTATTGTATTCCATTGATGTATGTGTCCATTTTTGTGCAAATACCATACTGTCTTGATGATGACAGCTTTGTAGTAGAGGCTTAAGTCTGGGATTGTGATGCCTCCTGCTCTGGTTTTCTTTTAACCTTACTTTGGCTATTCAGGGTCTTTTGTGGTTCCATATAAATTTTAGGATTGTTTGTTCTAGCTTTGAGAAGAATATGGCATTGAAACTTTAATTCTATTTAGTCTATTACCAGAGTCCTTGACTGATGACTTTGTGTGTGTGTGTGTGTGTGTGTGTGTGTGTGTGTGTGTCTAAGACAATGCCGCCCAATAGAATTTTGTGCAGTGACGGAAATGCTCTATGTCTGTACTTCCCAGTGATGTGGCTGCATGTGACAACTGAACACTTGAAGGGTGGCTGGTCTAACCAGGGAACTGAAATTTTAATTTTAATGAATTTACATTTAAATTTACAGTCACTGTATTGTACATCATGGGACTATAGAACAAGTGTGTCAATATCATAGATCAGTTCTTCTGGCAGTTCCTCTGATTTATTTTCTTTCTCCTTCCAGCATTGCTTTATTTTTAAAATTTAATTATATTTTATTGAAGTAGAATTAACATGCAATATCCTATTTAGTTTCAAGTGTGCATGATACGTGATTCAATATATTTATAGATTGCAATGATCTCCATGATAAGTCTAGTCTCCACACAAATGACTGTCTTGCCTACACTGTACATTACAACTCCATGGCTTATTTATTTTAAAACTGGAAGTGTGTACTTCTTAATCCACATATTTCACCTTTACCCCTTTACATCTATACTCCTTTACCCTCCCTCTCCTCTGGTAAACAACAGTTTGTTTACTGTATCTATGTGTCTGTTTCTGTTTTGTTTTAAGATTCTACATATAATTGAAATCGTAGGTTATTTGTTTTCCTTTGCCTGACATATTTCACTTAACACAATACCCTCTAGGTCCATCTATGTTGTCACAGATGGCAAGATTTCATTCTTTGTTATGGCTGAGTAATATTCCATTTTGTGGTGTGTGTGTGTATGTGTGTGTGTGTGTGTGTGTGTACATCTTCTTTATCCATTCAACTATGGAAGGGCACTTAGAATGTCTGTATACCTTGGCTATTGTAAATAATGCAGCTATAAACATAAAGGGGGCATATATTTCTTTGGATTAGTCTTTTTGGGTTTTTTAGATATATACCCAGACGTGGAGTTGCTGGGCTATATGGAAGTTCTATTTTTAATTCTTGGAAGAACCCCACACGGTTTTCATAGTGGCTGCAGTAATTTACATTCCCACCAACAAGGCACAAGTGTTCCCTTCTCTCCCCATCCTCATCAACGCTTAATTATTTTTTGTCTTTTTGATAATAGCCAATCTGACCCGTGTGAAGTGATATCTTGTGGTTTTGATTTGCATTTCCCTGATGATTAGTGATGCTGAGTAGTTTTTCATGTGCCTGTTGGCCATCTGTATATTTTGTTTGGAAAAAAAATGTCTTTTGAAGTCTTCTGTCCGTGTGTAATGAAATTATTTGGTTCTTTTGAAAACAAATTGTATAAGTTCTTTATATATTTTAGATATAACCCTTTATTGGATATATGATTTGCAAATACCTTCTCATAGTCAGGAAGTTGCCTTTTCAATTTGTTGATGGTGTCCTTTGTTATGCAAATGCCTTTTAGTTTGATGTAGTCCCATTTGTTTATTTTAGCTTTTTGTTGCCCTTGCTTAGAGAGACTAGGCCAAAAAAATATTACTAAGACTAGTGTCCAAAAGCTTACTGCCTATGTTTTCTTCTAGGAGTTTTATGATTTCAGGTCTTATATTTAGGTCTGTAATACACTTTGGGGCACCTGGCTGGATCAATCAGTGAGTGTCTAATTCTTGATTTCTGCTCAGGTCATGATCCCAGGGTTGTTGAATTGAGCCCAGTGCTCAGCTCTGTGTTGAGTATGGAGCCTATTTAAAATTCTCTCTCCCCATCTTCCCCTCTCTTCTACTTGCTCGCTCTCTCAAATAAATAAATAAATAAACAAATAAACAAATAAGTAAAATAATATAGTTTGAGCTCATTTTTGTGTATGGTGTAAGAAAGTCATTTAGTTATATACATTTTATATTTGTGCAATTTATTTTTATTTTTAAGTTTATTTATTTATTTTTATAGAGAAAGTGAGAGAGAGAAAAAGGGGCAGAGAGAGGGAGAGAATCCCAAGGAGGCTCCGCACGGTCAGCACAGAGCCTGATGTGGGGCTCAAATCATGAACTGTGAGATCACAACCTGAGCCAAAATCAGAAGTCAGACGCTCAAGTGACTGAGATCCCCAGGGGCCTCTATATTTGTACAATTTAATAGAAAGGACCATAATTCCTTAACATGAAGAAATAATGGAAAGCACCGTCTACATAAATTCTACTTGGAATGTGTTATTCAGCCATTTATCATAACCCATCCGGATCCATGAAATATGGGTGGTGTTCTTTATATTAGCTGTGGTAGTCTTCATTGTCAAAAAGCATTCAGATTATGTTTGCACGACATTCTTTTTTTTAATGATTTTTTTTAATTTATTTCTAGGAGAGAGAAAGACAGCATGAGCAGGGGAGGGTCAGAGAGAGAGGGAGACACAGACTCCGAAACAGGCTCCAGGCTCTGAGCTGGCAGTCAGCACAGAGCCCGACGCAGGGCTCGAACCCACGAACCGCGAGATCATGACCTAAGCGAAAGTCGGACGCTTAACCGACTAAGCCACCCAGGCGCCTCTGTTTGCACGACATTCTAATGGGAAAATCAATCAGCACTAGATGAACATTAGCAACAAAACACAATAGAGCCTTCCAGTATCCTATTTACCTGGTTTGGTGGACCAGATTTTCCTCCCTTGTGGACATGTGACTCTTCTTTGGAAAGGCTTGTCCTTACTCAGCTTTCACTCACATGAGTATGCTAGAGTTTCACTGTAATCCTACCTATCCTATTTTAGAACTCAGGGTAAAAAAGTTTCATTTTGGAATACATTCAAGACAATGAATCACTTTTCTTATTTTAATATGGGTAAGAAATTTTATACAACCCAGCAACTGTACTTCTGGGTATTTATCCAAAGAAAATAAGAACACTAATTTGAAGAGATATGTGTACCCGTATGTTTATTGCAGCATCGTTTGCAATAGCCAAGATATGGAAGCAGACCAGCTGCCCACTGATAGATATATGGATATATCTATCTATATCTATCTATATATAGATATATGTCATCTTATCCATATCTGGATATATATATATCCATATCCATATATATATATCCATATATATCTTATCCATATATATATATATAACATATTACTCAGCCATAAAGAGAATGGAACATTGCCATTTATGACAACATATATGAGTCTAGAGGGTATGCTAATTAAGTCACTTTAAATAATTAATATTGTTAAAATATCCATACTACCCAGAGCCATCTACGGATTCAAACCCTCATCAAAATACCAAAGGCATTTTTCACAGAACTAGAACAAAGGATCCTAAAATTTGTAGGGAACCATGAAAGACCCCGAAGAGCCCAAGCAACCTTGTGAAAGAAGAACAAAGCTGGAGGCACCACACTCCGTGATTTGAAACTCTTCTAGAAAGCTACAGGAATCAGAACAATATGGCGCTGTTACAAGGACAGACACAGATCAATGGAACAGAAGAGAGCCCAGGGATAGACTCTCACTTATGTGATCAGTGAATTTATGACAAAGGGGGCAAGAGAACACAAGGTGGGGGGGAGACAGTGTCTTCAGTAAGCGGTGCGGGGACAACGGCACAGCCACCATGCTGGAGAACGAGCCTGGACCTCTTCCTTACACCACACACAAAAATCAACTCAAAATGGGATAAAGACTTGAATGTAAGACCTGAAATGATAAAACTCCAAGAAAGAGATGAGGAAGGTTATCAATGAGGCCTCTTGTGGAAGAGATGCCCTGAACACTGATGACTGACCGTGCTCTCCATGAGGTCATTCCCTACGACCCTGGTGAGAGTGGTTGGCAGATGGGAGAAGGAGCTGAAGCTGCCACCACAAGTGTAGACTATACTTTCAAGAAGGAGAACATGAGAAGGAGCTACAAAGGGCAGAAGAGGCTTGTGTTAAGGATGAGAGACACCAGAGTGAAGCCTCCCGGCTTCACTAAGTGCAGGTGAACTTAGTCCAAAGCCACTTGCAGGCGTCCCTGCGCTGATTTCAGTGACTTCCTGAGAGCTTGCTCACACATGCTTCTGCCCACTGGCATGTCCACACCTGGGTCTCGGGCTCAGGTCACCTCGGTGCAAATCTCAGCCCTTCACCGGTTCTACACGAATGCACGTGCTCGTGTTAATGGCCAGCTGTATCATCACAGATGTCGTAAGTGAAGAAACTTTAAGGAGGTCTGAAAATGCTCCTGGGGAGGGTTCGCCCTGCAAACCACGCTGCCCTCGGTCGCCCACCAGCTCCTGTTCACTCTCCCCAGGTCCCTCTTGCTTCTTTAGAGCAAGTACCTTCCTTGTCCAGAGCTGAGGGACCTCCCACAGGCCCCTGCAAGCTGTCACCTTCAACCTCTATAGGCTTATCAGGTTTTTCCGACAATCACTACGGGAACTTTCATGCCCTTGCTAAGAGAATTCAGTTTTTCTCCACGAGGTTTCGAGGCCACCTGGGGATTAAGGGCTTATAGAGATAGGGAGATGGATTCCTCCCGCAAGGTGCTGGGAGAAACGGGGAGACGGGAGGGCAGCAGGGCAGGCGGTAAGAATGGGCAAGAGGGAAGAGGGTGGGCTGCGGTCACTGGCCTGCACTGAGAGAGCCGAAGGCCTGGGATGCCAGCCCGACGCAGAGGGAGGGGAGAGGCAGAGTGCAAGGGGCGGGGGGAGTGAGACTCTCAGAGGGAGATGGAGAGAGACACGCAGGCCCCTCAGACGGGGCAAAGGATTGACAGGCTACGTCGAGAGCCCTTTGGAGATGCAAGATCACACAGTTGTGCGACAGCCCCAAGCCCGTGCTGTGCGGTGGTCTTCGGCGGGCGGCCACCAGGCTAGCACCGCGAAGGGTCGCGCAGGTGCAGGGCTGATCTGAGGCCGAGAGGCTCGGGGTCGCCTCTGGCCACATTCTGCTCACTGTGGACCCTGTTACTTTGGTAATAATGACAGTTGTACCAATTGTGTTTAAGCACCGTGGGCAATTGTTCACATGTGTGATGGCCCCTCGGCTTCCTCTGACTCTCGCTGTGCTTTCTTTCACCCACGTGGGTTGAGAATGGGGATCTCCGATGACTTTGTTACCTCCTTTTAAAATTTTTTTTTTTTAGTGTTTTTATTTATTTTTAGGAGAGAGAGAGACAGCGTGAGCAGGGGAGGGTCAGAGAGAGAGGGAGGCACAGACTGAAACAGGCTCCAGGCTCCGAGCTGCCAGTCAGCACAGAGCCCGATGCGGGGCTCGAACCCACGAACCGCAAGATCATGACCTAAGCGAAAGTCGGACACTTAACCGACTAAGCCACCCAGGCGCCCCTACTTTGTTACCTCCTTAAGCGGTGTTTCCTCCTCACTCTCCAGTTTGCTCCTTTCCTGGTTAATTTGCTTTTTCCTGCAACGTGGCTCAGGGCTGACACCCGGTGGCCTGTTAGTAAAGAGCCGCAGAGATGCTGGGTTTCCTTGAGCTCAGCCCCAGGAGGCCCCGGAGAAAACACGCATTTGCGCATTTGCTCGGTGAGGACAAGGGGAGCGGAATCTCACTTCCGGGTGGTCAGGCCAGCAGGGCAGCCTCTTAGGAACCCAGAGGACCCGCGGAAAATGGGAAAGCCTTAGGTGTCAGAAATAGACGTGCTCCTTCCAGAGCTATTTAGCCAGAAGCTGTACTAATCTGAGAATTAAGGCAGATCAAGATTTTGAAGAAAAAACAAAAGAAAGGACAGAAAAGCCCTCTAGATTAGGGAGAATTAGGCGAGAGAATCTGAATGTGAAGACTTTGGGGGAAGATGTGGGCTCTTGGATACATCTTTTCCCCCCAGCAAATTGGTGTTGAGGATTTACTATAGCTGCTTATTAAGTAGTCTTGCTTCCATGGGGGATGTAAGTGTGAAAGAATTTTATTTTCCCCCCCATCATGGCTTTCAATCATGTTCTGTCAAATATGCCTCTCCTGATCCCTGATGAAATCTTGGGCATATTTAATAACTCTTGGTTACTAAGAGTCCATTTTATTTAAAACTTCAATAATACTATGGGGTGCCTGGGTGGCTCAGTCGGTTGAGTGTCTGACTTCAGCTCAGGTCATGATCTGGCAGTTTATGAGTTTGAGGCCTGCATTGTGCTCTGGGCTGACAGCTCAGAGCCTGGAGCCTGCTTTGGATTCTGTGTCTCCCTCTCTCTCTGCTCCTCCCCCCTCTCAAAAATAAACATTAAAAAATATTTAAAAACTTTAGTAATACCCAATCCAATTCTCAAATATTACCACACTCTCTTCCACCCTATGCACGAGGCCATAAAGGAAGTCCTCACTTCAAAGAAGGCATAATTTTTAAAATGGAGATAGAATTGACATATAATGTATTTGTTTTAGGTATAAAACATAATAATGTAGGGTGAGGTTGTGGGAGTTTCAAGGGAAGGAATGCACTTCACAGGGCCGGTGTTTGGTAATTAGACCCATACAGATGGGTCACTCAGTTTATCTCTGCTAATAACTCTTATTCTGGGAAAGACCCCCAATTTAGGTTCTTCTATGTAGTTAAGGGAGGGGCAAAAGTTTCTCTCCAGCCCCCGGGGTCTCCATTGCCTTCAGCTCAAAATAATCTTCATGGCCAAGTGGTGCATCTTGGAGCCTGCCCTTGGCTCCTATAGCATATGTTTCAAGATGATTGTCACAATAAGTTTAACTAACATCCATTATACATGTAGTTTACATATTTTTTTCCCTTGGGTGAGAACTTTTAGGATTACAACTCTTAACAACTCTCTTAACAACTTTTGAATAGACAGAAGAGTATTGCTAAATATAGTCACCACGCCATACAGTGCATCTCCAGGACTAACTTAGGCTGTTGCAAAGTAGTCATAATTTTTAAGAATCGAAGTCACACAAACCATATTATCTGACCGTATTGTAATAATCACATCAGAAATAAGTGATAAAAGCACTGACAAGAATCTGAATGTTTGCAAACTTCCAAATACCTTCCCCAATAGTTGTGGGTTTGAGGGTAACCACAGTAGAAATGACAGAATATGTACCTGATGGGCTGGGAAGATTCTGCTGATCTAGACTTGTGAGTTAAGTCAAAGGAACATTCATACCCTTATCTACATTAAAAAAAAAAAAAAAAGAATAGGATCTGGAAGTAAAGAAACGAAGGTTTTTACTCCTGAAGCTATTGGAAGAGTGGAAGGGTAAACTTAAAGAAAGTAGAAGGAATGGGGGCACCGGGCTGTTTTGGTTGGCAAAGCATGTGAGTCTTCATCTCGGGGATGTGAGTTCAAGCCTCAACTGGGGGGTAGAGATTACTCAAAAATAAAGTTATAGGGGCATCTGGGTGGGTCAGTTGATTAAGCATCCAACGGTTATTTTTGGCTCAGGTCATGATCTCACGGTTCGTGAATTTAAGCTCTCTGCTGTCAGCACAGAGCCTGCTTTGGATTCTCTGTCTTCCTCTCTCTCTGCTCTCTCTCTCAAAAATAAATAAAATTTTAAAAAACATTAAAAAATAAAATTATAAAAAAATAAAAAATTTTTTAGAAGTTGAAAAAAGGAAGTGATAAAGATTAGGAAATAATTAGAAAACACACCAAACAACTAAGATAATAAAAAATGGAATATTTTCTTTGTAAAAAAAAAAATGATAAAATAAGCCATTCCCTAATGAGGTGAATAAAGGAGAGAGGCCCAAATAAACAATATTAGGAATGAAAAATGGGTATAACTCCAAATACGGTCAGACTTGTAACACCATGAGACCACTGTATGTCATTATGTCAATAAATCTTAAAAGTTGCACTAAAGGCAGTGTCTTAGAAAAATGTAAAACAAATCCATTTTAATCAGTTTAGCTAAGATTAGTTAATATTAAACGAATTCAAGAAGAATTAGATGACCTAAAAAGAACTACAGTTGATATTTACATCTTCCCTCTTCCATAAGCTCTTCTGTGTTTTCTTTTGCTCTCAGCTGTGACCTCAGCTCGCCAGCATCCTTCCCCTGACAGGGTGACCCCAACCTTTATTTCAGAAGGTTTTCATACCCAGCAATCTTACCTTTCCTTGTTGGATGCAGTTTTTCATCAGCCTTTCTTCTGATGGCATATGGTTGCATTTAACAGCTGCGGTTTTACATGTTGCAAAAATTAAAAAATATACCCAAGATTCTGTTCAATTATCAGCACTGAGGTATGTCTTCATAAAGGTAAAAATTCTTCTGAAAACACAGGAAAGTTAAGTGCTAGTGTCTTCTTATTTATGTAAATATTAAGAAACAATTAGGAAAATTATCCTTTGTCTTCTAAAAATATTTTTCATTCTAAGGCATGTAACATTAAAATCTATTGCGGCATTTGGGTGACTCAGTTAGTTAAGCATCTGACTTCGGCTCAGATCATCATCTTTCAGTTTATGAGTTCGAGCCCCACGTCAGGCTCTGTGCTGACAGCTCAGAGACTGGAGCCTGCTTTGGATTCTGTGTCTCCCTCTCTCTCAACCCTTTCCCCAATTGCACTCTGTGTCTCTCTCTGTCATAAACAAATAAACATTTAAAAAATTGAAGACATTAGACTATGTAGTACTTAACTTTTCAACAACTACTTACCTCTCACCTGTATTACCTGAGTAAAGGAGGTGAGTAGTACAGTTATAACACACCAGAAACGATAAAAATGATTAGATTTATGAAGTAACATATTTATGGGCAGAAAAGATGTCATTCAATTTAATTTAATGAGAAAAGTGGCATACTTTATAAAACTATAAATCCCACACTGTTATAGGTTAAAAACTTGTGAGGCACTTAGATTAACAGTGAAGGAGAAAAGCACTGAGATTTTCATTTTATAAAAACACACTATTTATTGTAACATGTGACCAAAAAACTGAGCTAAAAAACACAGGGCAATAGTTTTCATTTTTTAGTTGTGTTTGAGTTACTAGTAATGAGGAGCCTGAAATTAAGTCCTCCGTTAGAAACAACCTCAGGCTGCCCGTAGTCCAGTCACAGGAAAAGCCTCAGCTGAAGCCACCCTTGGACCCCTCGGATCTGCCAATCAAAAGAAATGGGTAACATTCCTGTGGTCTTGGAGATGAGTCAGGGCTGGGAGCTGCAGCTAGTTACTTTGTACACACTTGCCAATCAATCACCGCTTGCAGGAGCCCCACCTAGATTCTCTGAGCCCACCTCATAATTGGTCATTTTAAGACTCTCAAAGGTCATGATTGGGTCCCGCCAAATGTAACGGATGCCTGGCAGATACTGAATGGTCAAAACTGTTACTATGCTGTTACTATGAGTATTGTACAATTATGATTGGTGCTTATGTAATGATGCAAAACGTACCACGTGTGCACGGTAACACCCCCGCCCTTCCCCCATAAAAACCCTGCTTGCCACTGTTCGGGTCTTCACTTTGCTGCCGCTGTTCCTGTATATGGTTGAGTCCTTGCTTGAGCTTGTAATAAAGACCCTTTTGTACTTGCATCGGTGCCGGCTCCTTGGGGGTCTCTGGGACTCGCTATTTGGGCATAACAGTAACAGTCCAGAAATGCAAACCCTACATGTTTCCTTTTAATTCCAATATAACAAATTTAAATCAAGAAAATTCTGTCTTATGTAAAGGAATCTGAAATGCTCATTTCTGCTCTCAAATAAATATTTCCTATAAGTGGTGCTCAAAATAAGGCGGGAAGGTAGTATATTACTCTTTGTAGTGGCACAATTTCTATTTTCATGCTGACGTATGCGTATTTCAATTTTATTTTTTAATTGTCTTCTTGGGTGCTTGGGCGGCTCAGTCGGTTCAGCATCTGACTCTCTGTTTGGGCTCAGGGCATGACCTCGGCGGTTTGTGAGTTTGAGCCCACCTCTCTCTCTGCCCCTCCCCTGCTCATGCTCCCCCTCTCTCAAAGTAAATAAATAAACTTTAAAAATGTGTCCTCTAAGATCAAAAGTCACAACTTGGTGTGGAATAACAATACAATGCGCCTTCAGATCGCCATTTGAACCTGCTGGCATCAGACGTGTCACTGCTTTACCCCTCTGCAAGCGTACCCTAAGCAGCATGCAAAACCAAGGTGAAAATCAGGGATGGAGTTAGACGCATTCACCGAAAGTCTTTTTTTTTTTTTTTTTTTTTTAAGATTTTACATCCAACATGGGGCTCAAACTCACAACAGCTGATGTCAAGAGTAACATGCTCTACCTACTGAGCCGGCCAGGGTCCCCTGGATGTCATTCTGCAAAAGGTCTGGTTTCTGATGTGTAACGAGAAGGCAGCAGAGTGCCATAGTCCGAGCCTTACTTATGCTACATGATTCAGCTCTATATGTCTCATTGAAAACTCCTCTGTTCGGCAACTTGTTTTACAGTGTCTGTGAGCCTGGAGCCGGGTTTCCGCCTGGCACGTTGTAGTGACGTGCCCCCTGCAGGGCATGGCTGACAACTTACATTGGTCTGTGCATTTCCTCATCTTGTTAGTTTCCAGAAACTTTCAGAAACAACGGAGCACATCTTGTGAGTTATAAGTCAGGTGTGGAGATTTCGCCAAACCTCCTCCAGCAAAGTTCAGCTGAATTGACTCACTGCTGGGGGAGAGGGCAGAAGCCTAAAGTCAGAGGGAAACTCTGAGAAGGACTCAGTCCATAGGAGGTCTTGCTGCGGACCATTGGAAAGGCACGGCTGGGTCAGAATTGCGATCTGCAAGCATGCGGGGAGCCTGCACAAGCCTCCTCTTCCTCCTCCCGTTCCGGCTGCCCCACCTCACACTTGTTATCTCTGCATCTGCTGCTGCGGTTGGTGGTAACCAGCTTGAGCTGAGGACCCGAGATTGTTGCCGCTGGTGATCTGACACCATGAAATTACACTCAGAAAAAGAATCTGGGACATAAGTCAGGATTTCATCTGTTATGTCAACAGGTAAAATACTCATCGGAAGTCAGATCTGAAAAACTCTCATTCTGCTGCACTTGTGGAATAGTTCCAAAAGCAATGGCTAAGTTTTTCCTAGTCCTGTATAAGCCACTATTCATGTTATGTGGAAAGAACCTTAAATGATATCCAGAAGGCATCACATTTATTTCCTGAGATGAACCCATGGACTCATGTTTTGGGTCACTATCATTTCCTTTTTGGCACAGTATTATCTTTTTTTTTTTTATTTTTTTATTTTTTTACAAATAGTTTATTGTCAAATTAGTTTCTACATAACACTCAGTGCTCATCCCCAAAGTGCCCTCCTTCATGCCCATCCCCCCCTCCCCCCCACATCCATCAGTCCTCAGTTTTTGTCAGCATTCAAGAGTCTCTCATGGTTTGCCTCTCTCCCTTTCCCCCACCATTTCCGCCCTTCTTCTCCCCCTTGGTCCTCCGTCAAGTTCCTCCTAATCCTCCTATACGTGCAAACATATGGTATTTGTCCTTCTCTGCCTGACTTATTTCGCTCAGCATAACACCCTCAAGGTCCATCCATGTTGCTACACATGGCCAGATTTCATTGTTTCTCATTGCCATGTAGTATTCCATGGTATAGATAAACCACACCTTCTTGATCCATTCGTCTGTTGATGGACACTTAGGCTCTTTCCATGTTTTAGCTATTGTGGAGAGTGGCACAGTATTATCTTGCCGATTACTGCCTTCCTGAATAAATTTATTTAAAAAGTTCTTTGAAAGGTTGCAGTATTTGAAACAGTGTAGAGAAACGCACACTCATTTTGTTGCATCATAGCGTTCTGAAAGAAACTACGATTAAGGGATCCTTATTTGAAGTTAATTTGGCAGCAGATTTTTTTCCAGCTGTGCTGCTTTTAGTCCTCATTAGTAAAGGATCCTCTGTGACTGGGGAAGGAGATATGTCACACTGCTCCAGTGGTCGGCATTAAAGGGGACTTCGATTTTGTCTTTGTAAATGCTCTGTTCCTTCTTCATTTGGGAGAGGTCTTGAGTGCAGTGATAATTATCTGGGCTGCCATGTTTGAGAACGAAGAGTGCATTTGATCCAGCCCAGGTCTGTTGCATTTCTTTGGTGAGAATCCCAAGCCCCTCTCTTCAGGTTTAATTGTCTGAACATGGTTCTTGGCCCAACAAAGCATCTTAACAGCCTGATCCTGCCATGCACAGTTTTGAACATTTTTTCCTTTGACACTCCAGACCAGTAGGTGTGAAGTCTATTTTGTGGTCAGGTCTCAAGATACATTTTTTTGTTCAGATTTCAAGTACGAAGCGGAGATTGAAGTATGGCTGGAGTAACTAGTGAATCGAAGCCAATGAAGGTGGAGTAAAGATTCTACTTTCCCTTTCTTATTGTTCATGACGATACTTTAACCTCCCTTGGGAATCAGTGCCGAGGAATCTGGAAGAATCATCCAGTAGATTCCTTAACTTGCAGATCCCCGTAAAAGAAGAGTTTGTAAGGGAAGCTGGTGCGGGTTAGGACAGATTCTGCCAGGAGGAGGCCATCAGCTCCATCAAGTTTAGGGAGGCGGTGCCCAGGCAGAGTTTAAGTGCTTAAGACCAGCTGTGCCTCCATTAAGGTTAAGTTCATATACCCTCTGACGTATGACACCTGAAATGGAGACCCTAGGGAATCTTCTGCAGGAGGAGAAGTGGAAAGGACCAGCATGTCTACAGTGACAGCCAATACAAAGCCATTAAGAGCCTGAACTACAACTTTTCTCACCCCTTTCTGGCTTCTCTGAGTTTTGCTCCGTGGCTGGTGTACCTCTCTGTCAGCGGAGGAGGATTTTAAGGCAACACCCAAAAACCTCTTCCCAGGTATGTGTTCCTGAGCTTATAAGCTGTGTTTGTCCAGCCTTATGAATAAGGTCTTGTGGAAAAGGTGCCAGGCTATCCCAATGGGGGCAAGCCTATAATAGGTAGTGTCTCTGCTGCTTTGGAAAAGGCCGATTTGATTCCTGCAGCTGGGTTTGGTTTCCTGTGTTCAGCGTGCGGGCAGGTGGTGGCGGGCCCGGGCTGCCGGAACCCGCTTGCTGCGGCGCTGGAGGGCTGTGGGGCCGCGTCTCCTTCGCTCTGTTCTCCCGTGATGGCGAGGGTCCCCCAAACCCCCAGTCAAGTTCAGGTGTGCTTGAAAAGCCAGCACAGAAGGTTGGGAACGGCAGCGCAGAGGTGGAGAAGACCGTCTACACCCGTGGTGGCGCTGCCAGAGAGGGTGAGGGGCCTGGTGTACCTGCTAGAGTTCCATTCTGACCCCTGCTCTGGGGTGCCGCTCCCGTGACCATGGGGACACCCTCCGGGATGAAGAAGGCGCCCCAGCCCTGCCCCCGGGGTTCTCATCCGAGGAGCCACCAGTGTTGTGTCTGTGAGCAGGTCTCTGCCCCTGGAGGGGATGGGAAGGGTGGTCCTGGCCAGAGGCGGAGCCACCCCAGCCTTCCATCAGCTGTGAGGCTGTGGGGCATGGAGGGGTGAAGAAGTGCCCCAGAAAGTCCCCTGGGTTTCTGACATGGATTTCCCTGCCCCCTGGCCACTACCCTCATGATATCAGGATCAATCACCCCAGCCACAGAGCACTCCCCTTCCATGACCATTTTTCAGGGGCAGGAGGAGCCCTAAAGGTTAGGTGCTTGCTTCAAATTCCAGTTAAAAGGAGTCCTTGTCGTTGGCATTGAGACCCCCAACCCGACATGGCTCAGAGCTGTGAAGATGGGAAGCACCAATCTTGCAGCCTGAGTTGTTAGAATGAAAGGAATCGCCCCACCCTCACAGCCTTGGTTCCTGGTCTTGTGGGAGAAACACCACCATGTATCAGTTACTCTATATATGATAGACTCCTTCCTTTTCTTTTTTTTTTTCTTTTTTTTTTAATTTTTTTTAAATGTTTTATTTATTTCTAGGAGAGAGAGAGAGACAGCGTGAGCAGGGAAGGGTCAGAGAGAGAGGGAGTCACAGACTGAAACAGGCTCCAGGCTCCGAGCTGGCTGTCAGCACAGAGCCCGACGTGGGGCTCGAACCCACGAACCGCGAGATCATGACCTAAGCGAAAGTCAGACGCTTAACCGACTAAGCCACCCAGGCGCCCCAACTCCTTCCTTTTCTTAATTGGCACCATTCATAACTGAGTTTTTAGTAAGCCCATTACCTTGACCTTATAAGGTTTGTCACCATGACCTGTCTATTTTCCAGACAGCTACGGATTACCCGGTAAAACAGTGGATTCTATGGGCATGAGTCCATTGCTGTGCTTTGTTTGTTTGGCTGGTTGGTTGGTTTGTTTTTGCTGTGAAATGAATTGATTAGGAGCAGTGCTGTGTGGAATAATATGCTGGTGGACAAGGATTTCCATATGTTCACAGCTGATGGTGCTAGCTAATACGTGTCCTGGAAGGAACCTTATTATTGAGAATAGTGTCTGTTGTGATGAGGACAAATCACTTCCTCCTGTAAGATGGAAGGGGTCCAATATAATCCATCTGCTTGGCTGCTTCTCCTGGGAAATGGTGCAGGACTGGACAGCCAGTGTTGGTCTCTGCTACTGGCAGATTAGGTGTCCAGTAAAGGTAGTAGCCAGTGTTGGAGAGGAGAAACCTATGTTGTTGACCCCTGCCTTCACGGCCCCTCTTTGGGAGAAGAGGCTGACTCAAGGAAGGTTATCTTGTCCATCACACTGCTTGTGCATTGGTGCGCATTCCCGTGGTGTACAAATATCCACATTTTGTGCCTATTTGATAAGGGCCACTCACAGCCCTTATTTACTGGAAGCATTCCTGCCAGTCAGAAACAACTCAAGCATGCCTTCGATCACTCAGAGAATTTAGCTAATGCAGGGAGACTTTAAAAAGAAATAGGAAGGGGCGCCTTGGTGGCTCAGTCGGCTAAGAGTCTGACTTCATCTCAGGTCATGATCTCACAGTTCGTGGATTCGAACCCCTGTCGGGCTCTGCGCTGACAGCTCAGAGCCTGGACACTGCTTTGGATTCTGTGTCTCCCTCTCTCTCTGACCCTCCCCCGCTCACACTCTGTGTGTGTGTGTGTGTGTGTGTGTATGTGTGTGTCTCAAAAATAAACACTAAAAAAAAAAGAAAAAGAAACAGGAAGTGTCTGCTAAAGTAACGGATTGCTTGATCTCACAGGACTTTCTCAGAAGCCTTATGAAATGCATGTTAAAACTGTCCGGGGGGGTGGGGGAGAGGGAAGCACTTATTCATTGGCCTCCATCCTTCACCTGTCAAGGATTTCCTCCTGGAGCATTGACTCTGCCACAGTTGGGCTTGTGTGTGTTATGTCAGTGCTGTTGAGCAACTTCCCAGGGCGGGGGAAATGCCTAGCTCACAGGTAGGTGCCGTCAGGTTGTATCTGGATGAAGATGGGCAAAGAAGTCAGAAGTGGTGAATTTACAGAATATGTAAGAATTGGGAAGAGAATTGATTGTCTAGTTTTCGCACATATGATCCTCTATGTAGAAAATCCCAGGGAAATTGCAGAAAAGTAATAGAACCAGTAAGAGACTTCAATAGCGTTTCTGGATAGATCAGCGTACAAAAATCCAGTGTTTCTGTATGAAATTAGAAAAGGTCTTCAGCACGAAGTCACTCCTTGGGGCAGGGGAATCCCTTGCACTGATTCGCCTGCGTGTGGACTATCGGAACCAATCAAAAAGGCATGGGGGATGGGACTACCCTGATTGGCTGAGGGGGTATCAGTCTCCTTAACCTCCTAGGCTGTTACCCAGGGTGGAATGAATACCTGGAGATGGTGATTATGCACATAGGTATGAATTGTTTTTACACATGCATTTGGGACCACACTGTATGTACAGCTACACTAAATTTAGCATTTTTTTTGTTTAGAGTAGCGTTATTTATGTTAATAAAAAATCTTGACACAGGCCAAATACTTGACAAGAGGGGAACAGCAAAATGGGATAGGGTATAGCTACTAATAAGGACAAATGATAGCCTCAAGTTTTCCAAAGCTTGGAAATGCCTGGCAGTGAAGCAGATGGTAAGAAGTCACGTGTATACGGTGTTGTTTTCTAATTCAAAGCCGTCCCTAGTTCTGTCTTTCCTGATGCAGAGAATGTGACCCTTGGACAAGAATAAGGTGTTCTCAGAAACACTATTCAGTACTGTGCAGTCAGGCCTAACAGCAACTTCATTATTCCCCTTCACGGTTTTCAGATTTCCAACATGATGAATGCGCTTGCAAAGGGCCTTTTTTTCCCCTGTATTCTTGGTCAGTCCTGTTTTATTTGTCCTTTTAGTCATATTCCTTTTCCTCCAAAAGAGCATTAGAATACATTCGAATAGGCAGACTGTACTTGGTAAGTAGCCTCAATAAGGTGAAATAAAAGCGGAAAAAAGTCATGTGTCGATGTGGGAAAGGAGTTAATTTGGCAAGGTCCAAGGTCCTGTTGGTGTTTTTAAAAATTTGTGGTAACACTGAGGTACCACCTCACGCCAGTCAGAGTGGCTAAAATGAGCACATCAGAGAACTCTAGATGCTGGCGAGGATGTGGAGAGACGGGCACCCTCCTACCCTGTTGGTGGGAATGTAAACGGGTGCAGCCCCTCTGGAAAATAGTGTGGAGGTTCCTCAGGAAACTAACACTAGAACTCCCCTAGGACCCAGCAATAGCACTGCTAGGAATTGACCCAAGGGACACAGGAGTGCTGATGCACAGGGGCACATGGACCCCAGTGTTCATAGCAGCACTCTCAACAATAGCCAAATCATGGAAAGAGCCTAAGTGTCCATCAGCGGACGAATGGATCAAGAAGATGTGGTTTATCTATACGATGGAATACTACATGGCAATGAGAAACATTGAAATCTGGCCTGTGTAGCAACATGGATGGACCTTGAGGGTGTTATGCTGAGCGAAATAAGTCCGGCAGAGAAGGACAGATACCATATGTTTGCACGTATAGGAGGATTAGGAGGAACTTAACAGAGGACCATGGGGGAGCAGAAGGGGGGAAATGGTGGGGGAGAGGGAGGGAGGCAAACCATGAGAGACTCTTGATTGCTGAGAACAAACTGAGGACTGATGGGTGTGGGGGGGTGGGGGGAGATGGGCATGGAGGAAGGCACTTGTGGGGATGAGCACTGGGTGTTATATGGAAACCAATTTGACAATAAACTATATGTAAAAAAATATAAAATAAAATAAAATTTGTGGTAAATATATTTTGTGGTAAAATATATATAACATAAAATGCATCATCTTAACCTATTTTTGAGCATATAATTCAGTGGCATTAAATACACTAACGTGGTTCTGTCAGCATCATGGATAACCATCTACAGAACTTTTCCATCATCTCGAACTGAACTTCTGTATACACTAAACAGTGCCTCTCCTTTCTCCCCTCCCTTTAGCCCCTGGTAATCACTATTCCACTTTCTTTCTCTATGGATTTGCCTTTTCTATAAGCCCCTTATAAATGGAACCATACAATGCTTGTCTTCTTGTGTCTGGCATATTTCACTTTGCATAAAGTTGTCAAGGTCCATCCATGTTCAGAATTCACTGTTGAGCATGTATCAGAATTTCATATCTTTTTAAAGGCTGAGTAATTTTCCATTGTATGGACATGCCCCATTTTGTTTATTCATTGCTTCGTTGATAGACATTTAGGTTGTTTCTAACTTTTGGCCATGGTCAGTAATGCTGCTGTGGACATTGATATATAAATAGTTGTGTGGACCTCTGCTTTTAATTCTTTTGGGTATATGTGTAGAAGCAGAATTGCTGGGTCATGTGGGAATTCTATGTTTAATTTTTGAGGAACCACCTTACTATCTTCCATATTGCACCATTTTATATTTCCAGCAGCAATACATAATGATTGCAATTTCTCCACGTTTCCCCAACGCTTGTTATTTCTAGTGGGTTTTTTTTTTTGGGGGGGGGGCTGTAAGAGCCATCCTAGTGTGTATGAAGTGGCATCATATTGTGGCTCTGGTTTACATTTCCCTAATGATGAGTATGTAGTCTTCTGAGGGAAGTTTCTTTCAGTCAACAAGTGACATTTGGGGACTCATTCCCCACACAGATACAGGCATTGGCAGTTCCTTCCTTCTTGCGGCTGAGTGGTTTTCTACTGTGTGAATGTGGACTGTTTAACTATTCTCTTATATTCTCCTGGATGCCAGCTGAGCTATTTCCTGCTTGAGGCTATCATGAATAAATATAAAGATACTCTGAGCAGTTTTATATGTTCTTTTCTGTGAACACGTGCTTTCATTTCTCTTGGCTAGATATCCAGGAGTAGAATTGCTGGTTTATAGTGTGAGCATCTGTTTAGTTTTATAAGAAACTACCAGACCTTTTAGAGCATGGCAATGAATTTTACTCCCGCCAGTAATATATGAGAATTGGGGTTGATCCATATCTTTGCCAGCATTTGGTGTTATTGTCTTTAAATTTAACCATTCTGAGGAGTTGTAGTGGTATCTTACTGTGATTTTAATTTGTATTTCTCTGCAACTGTGATCATCAATCCCTGATGATTAATGACATTGAACATCTTTTCACATGCTTATTTGCCACTGATAAATCTTCCTTTGTAAAACATGTGTTCAGATATTTTGCCTGTTAATTGATGGGATTGTTTGACCTTCTTTTATTGAATTGTAGGGATTCCTTCTCTATTGTAATAATCAGTCCTATGTAAAATCTGTTTTGAGAATATCTTCTCTTGGTCTGTCAATTGCCTATTAATTTTTTAATAGTGTCTTTTGATGAACAGAGTTTTAAATTCTGGTGAAGTCTAATTTATCAATTTTTCTTTTGTAGTTAGGGCTTTCTTTTCATATCCAAGAAACTTCTTTTTGCTCTCAAGCCACAAATGTATTGTTTTGTTTTCCTTCATAACCTTTATAGTTTTATACTTTATGCTTAGACCTATGGTCTACTTTGTATTAACTTTTGTGCAAATGTGGGGTAAAGGTCAATGTTTCCTTTTCTTTCCATAAGGATGTTCAGTTATTCTGGCACTTTTGTTGGAAACACTTGTCCCATTGGACTGCCTTGAAAATTTTGTTTTTGAAAATCAGTTTATTGATATAAGTATGGATTTACTTCTCAGCTTTGTTTAATCGGTGTGTTCTAATGCTTGCACAACATTGTTTTGATTCCCCTACTTTATAGTAAATCATGGGGATGCCTAGTACCAGTCCTCCAGCTTTGTTCTTTTTTCAATTATTTGACTATTTTAAGTCTTTTTCATTTACATGTAAATTTTGGGATCAACTTGTGACTTTTCCTGAAAGAGACTGCCAGGATTATGATTGGGATGACACTGAATCCAAATTTGGGGAAGAATCGACATTTTAACAATACTGAATCTTCCTTTTATATGAACAGGTAGATTTCTCTATTTATTTATGTCTTTTTAATTTCTCTCAGCAATATTTTTGAGTTTTTCAATGTCAAGGACTTGCATATCTTTTGTTAAATTTGTCCGCAAGCATTTCATTCTTTTTAAAGTTTATTTATTTATTTTGAGAGACAGAGAGAGAGAGAGAGAGAAAGAGAGAGAGAAAGCATACAAGCCTGGGAGGGGTGGGAAGGGGAGAGAATCCCAAGCAGGCTCTGCTCTGTCAGTTTGGAGCCTGATGCACGGCTCAAACTCACAAACTGCAAGATCATGACCTGAGATGAAACCAAGAGCCGGCCACTTAACCTACTGGGCCACCCAGGCACCCCACAAGCATTTCATCTTTTGATGCTGTTGACGATGAAATTTAAAAAATGTATTTCAAATTGTTTGCAACCAGTATGTAAAAATACAGTTGCATCTTATATTTTGACCTTGAATCTTACAGTTTTGCTAAATTCATTCTAGTAGTAGTTTTGCAGATTACTTAGGATTTTTTTTGCATTGATGATCATGTCATTTGCAAATAGAAATAGTTTTATACATTCTTGATTCTTATGTTTTTGTTTGTTGTTTTTAAATTGCACCAAGGCCTCCAATACAACGTTGAATCAAAGTTGAGAATAGATAGTCATGCCATCTTTGGTATCTTAGTGGAAAACATTTACTCCTTCATCCTTAAGTATGATGTTAACTGTAGGTATTTTGCAGATGCCTTTCTTGAATTGGGGAAGGTCCTTTTTAATCCTAACTTGCTGAGATTTTATCATGAATAATACTGAATTTTGTCAAATGCTTTTTTCTTTGCAAATGATCATATGATTTTTCTCCTTTATTCAGTTAACACAGTAAATTACATTGTTTGATTTTCAAATATCAAATTAACCTTGCATTCCTTGGGTAAACTCCAGTTGGTCATGATGTATTATCTTCTTACATATTGATAGATTTGACTTCCTAAAATGCTAAGAGCTTTCTTTCGTCTATTGTCTGGCAATTTTATTTTTATTTAAAATTTATTTTATTTTTGAGAGAGACAGAGACAGAGAGTGAGTGGGGGTGAGGGGCAGAGAGAGAGGGGGACACAGAATCCGAAGCAGGCTCCAGGCTCTGAGCTGTCAGCACAGAGCCCAACCTGGGGCTCAAACTCCCAAGCCATGAGATCATGACCTGAGCCAAAGTCTGATGCTTAACTGACTGAGCCACCCAGGTGCCCCATCTAGCAATTTGATTTTAAAATCTAAAAGCAGTATATGCTTGTTGAAAAAAATAAAATAAAATACAATCCTCAACCAATATGAAAGCATGTGAAGCAAGAAATGAAAGTTGTTTCTTACTAATCAGTCACTTCTTGCAGGATGTAACCATAATTAAGAATTTGGTATGTATCCTTCCTCACTGTTTTATATGCATGTACAAGTATATTACATATAGTTTAAATTCTGTGTTTTTTTTCCACCTAACACTTCCTCATGACATTAACTATTATCTAAAGCCATGGTTATTTTTAAAAAATTCAAATTATGGAGTAGTATTACAGAGCATTGGCTATATTTTATCTATTTTCACATTGTCTGATAAACAGGTTGCATATATTACTTTAACATGGAATGAAACAGAACAGTTATAACGATGTACGACAGGATTATAATGGAGATATCTACCAGCTCCTAAAAAGACTCCCCAGATAAGGTGGCTGGGCTTGAACTAAGTTCTAATGATGACAGAATCCTGAGTTTCTTCATTAAGAAAGGAAGGGAGAAAGGGAAGGAGGAAGACAAGATAAAGAAAGACAAGAAGAAAAGGGAGGGAGGGAAAGAGGTGGGCTGGAGGGAAGGAAGGCAGAAGAGAAAGAAGGAAAGGGTCATCAGCGCCATGCTCTTATCTGGCTAACATATCCTATGTTCTGGTCCATTTTTCCAATCCAGTGGTAAAACACTTTAAAAAATCTCTTCCCAACGCAGTTCATTCTTTTCTTCCAAAGTTTTTCCCATTATTTGACTTCAAACCTTTTCTCCTTTATTTGACTGTATTATTTGTGGCAGATGAAAAGCCAGACAGCTCACAGAACACTTACCACGCAGTAAGGGAGGAGCCACTGGGACAGAGTTCCAAATGTCCTATTGCAAGATGGTTACACGTCACATCTGCTTTTCTCCTCTGCTTTGCCTGTGGATAATGAGGATCATACACAGACATGTGTGTTGTGTTCCCAGCTCCTCTCGGGGATTCTGTTGCAGTGTGTTCTCTAAAGTCTTCTCAAGCACACTTGGCTGAGGACTGTTGTGTCACCGGGCCCTTCTCCTTTGAATGCCCCACCACAGAGTATTTCCATTTCCTAAACCTTTTGCTAATATACCACTGTCTTCCTACTGAATAGTGTTTAAGAATGAAAGATGTGGGGGGCGCCTGGGTGGCTCAGTCGGTTAAGTGCCTGACTCTTGATTTCGGCTCCAGTCATGATCTCGTGGTTTGTGAGTTTTAGCCCCACTTTGGACTCTGTGCTGGTGGTGCAGAGCCTCCTTGGGATTCTCTCTCCCCTCTCTCTCTGTCCCTCTCCTGCTCACTCTCTCTCTCTTAAAATTAAAAAAAAAAAACAAGAATGAAAGATTTTGAAGATCTTTATTATTCATTTACTGGTAGCTTTATAGTATTACTGGTGTGAGCAAAAGGAAGTTATTCTGGGATTGTTTTACCTAAATCTTCTCAGGTGAAGCTAATCCTCGTGTTCATACACTATAGCAACAGATGTTTCTTTTCTGTGCCTTTTCTTTCATATCTGAGAAATGGGTATAAACTTGTCATGCTTCTTTCTGAGGGAGGCTTAGCTAATCAAATGAAATAATCCAGGTAAAAAGGATTTAAGTGATCACATGTGGTGGATGCCTTGTGTGCATAAGTGCCCCTTCCTGAGTAACGATAGCTACTGAGGGTGAGTCATGTCCCAGATACGTGCTAGGTCTCATGCCAAGCGCTTTATTGATACGATCTCATTTTAGTCTCACAAGCCCGTTTTTCACATTTCATAGATGAGGAGTGTAGGTAGTTCACCTAGCAGCACAAGGAAACATCTTCAACGTCATATGGTATGCCTCTCAGTATTGATCGAGTGTGCAGTGTCAAATGTGATGATGTCACTTGGATGGTCTCCAAATAAAAGAATGTCTATGATTACTTAGGTGCCACGCCCATTGGTTTAGCCACAAGTTAAATATAGCTTGTGTGCATAGCACTCACCACATAGACACTTGCATCACAAATACAGCTTGTGTGTGTAGCACTTACCGCAGGGACATGTACACCACCTCACTGAACCCCGGCAGCCCTGCATTCACCAGAGCAGACGTTAGCCTCACTTGATTCATGGTGAAACACTGACTCTCATGGGGGTGGATGGCCCCCACCACTTGCCACATGTCTATGTTTTCTTAACCGGGTTTTGAGTCTGTTCCTATGTGCTTGCTGACCTGTAGTGTATATCTCAGGAAATGGAAATGAGCAGTCACTCTTCTTAAATATCTAAGCATCCCAGAGCAGAACTCTCTTCTCAGCCATCGTTCAAGTGATCATGGGTGTATTTATTGGGGTGATTCTCCCACACCGATGGCTCTCATCCCTGGGGGCTCTCTTAACCTTCTACGGTTGCTGTAACAAATGACCACAAACTTAGGACAACACAAATGTACTACCTTACAGTTTGGTAGGTTAGGGTCGGGCATGGGTCTCACTGGGATAGGATCAAGGCGTGGGCAGGGCTGTGCTCCTTGCTGAAGGCTCCAGAGGAGAGTCTGTTCTCTTGCTTCTTATAGTTCTAGGGGCCACCCACGTTTTTTGGCCTGTGGCTCCTTCCTCTGTCATCACACCAGCAACAGCGGGAGGGGGGAGTGCTTCTTACATGGAGTCAGTGTGGCCTCCCTCCTGCCTCCCTCTTCCACTTTTATGGACCCCATGATTCCGCTGTGCCCAACTGGACAGTCTAGGATAATCTCCCTATCTTAAGGTCAGCTGATTAGCAATTTCGTCTGCAAATTGATTCCTCCTTTCCACCCAATCTAGTTTATTCATAGTTTCCAGGGCTTGGAACGTAAATATCTGTGGGGGCCATTATTCGGCCTACCTCAGGGACTCATTATGCTTAAAATGAAGGATGGAATCCATGAGCATAGGGGCAGTGGGAGTGACTTTACCCCGTGGTCTGCAGGTCTGTTTCCACTGTGGAAAAGGGAAGTGTTGCCTGTTGACTTTCAGTTTACCAGGTGGGGACACGCTCGTGCGCGCGTGCGCGCGCACACACACACACACACACACACACACACACACACACTCCTCCTTACAGAGAGGAGCAGGAACCTGTGCTAGCTGCACCCCCTGCTGACCAAAGGAAGGAGGGCTTTTCTTTGCAGAGGTCTTGGGGAGTCACTGTGTTGGGTACTGCTGTTTTTCCTTTTCATTTCCTCTATGTTGGTTGAGAAAGTTCTGAGATAATTCAGGCTTCCTTCCCACTGTGCCCGCAGCCCCTCACTTCCTTTTCACATTTAATATATATTGGCTCCCCTTTGCATGAGAAATAAATTTTAAATGCCCAGGCATGGCCAACCAGCTTCTTCATAATCTTGTTCCTGCCTTCTTCGCAAACCTCACTGGGTTATCATTTCCAGATTGAGTTAGATACTAAATATCCAATACCTAGGATGAGGTAGATGCATCAGTCAAGGAATTTAGTTGCAAAAGCACTAAAAGCAAACCTACTTTAGTCAGCTCAAGCAATAAGGAAATTTGTTAAGGGATATTTGAGGGTCACAATACTAGAGGGTAAGGGTCCAGGACCAGTATTGTACAATCCTGAATGCGTCAGTGTCTGGACAGAGGCCTGGACAAGGGATGTAACTGCCAGGCTGGCCAGAGCTGCCTCTGCACACTGAAAGCCTCCCTACCCTCCTTTCCAGAAAGTTCTTCCTGGCATCTCCTATTTTTGTGACTCTCCTGAATCGATGATTGACCTGAGTATGTCCGATGGACAGGGTCCACGTCTCATATCCGTACCCTAGAGGGTTGGAGTATAAAAGAGTTTGGAAAGTGGCTTTCTGTCTTCTGTTCTGGGAAGGCAAGGACTCAAAGAGTGGGGAATTCCCCAAAGATCAAGGGTGTTGAAAAGTTGGCAGAAATGTTTGCTGTGGTAGGTGGTCGATACGGAGTGCCTCTTTCCCTAGAGAAAACAACATACTAGCATGGCAATAAACTATATCACTTGTGAAATCCACTATGGAGTGGATTATGAACACCTTCAAATATACATTCAGCTTCAACTGGATCAACCTCATGGCTGACCCTGTGTTAGCTGTGCTTGTTTTTGTTCCTTCAACTCACTCCTCAGTTCTTGCAAAGCAAATCACACACACGAACTCTCTTCATTCATAAATATCTTGGCATGTATCTCTAAGGGATGAGAATTACTTGTGAATTTTTGACTGTGGAGAAGCGACACGGCATAGCCACATGTGCAGCTTTTGCACGAGTACTCAGAGTCTCCTTCAGGAAAACTAGCATTTCTCTGGCCGAGATTCTAGAATAGATCGCTCCCGTTCTTTGGGAACTTACCACCTATTCATTCACTCATCTGTTCACCCATTCAGCAGAAGATTAGTAAGTACTAGTGACTTTTCCCACAGTTGGCTCAACACAGAGGTGAATAAAAATATAGCCATTGCTTTTATGGAGCTTTAAATGAGGAGAGGAAGGCCTGAGGTGTTAAAGAACAAAGCAGATGTAAACTAATAGTCAAAAAGTAATAAAGAGACATCTTAAGGTACTAAGCAATTAATCACAAAATGAATCAAGAAAACAGTAGACAAAATTCTCTGTTTTTATGAAAGATTTTTGCTATGCCATTTCACAGTCACTTGTAGGTAGAAATTACATACCCATTTAAGGTAATGGAATATCTTTGTGGATTATCAACCCAAGCACAGAAATTTGAAGCAAATTTTAAAACCGAGAACAAAAACATTGCCTAGCCTATTTGCTAAAAATTTCTGTTCAGGGGAAACCAGAAAAGCACAGTGTATTGTTTATTTGTATGCAAGTTTTGTATGTTGTTCAGAGTTAGATCCTTCCGTAGGAGTATGTTTGTGGGCGTGCAATTGCAATGATTTCTGAACCCAAAGAGGCAAGATGTCTGACTCATGGCTGTAACAAGTGTGGCTCTGGGCAAAGAAACACAAGCCTTCAGGTTTATAAATAACACACGTGTAAGTAGTCCCAGGGGCACCTAGGTGACTCAGTCAGTTGAGTATCTGACTCTTGATTTTGGCTCAAGTCATGATCTCAGGGTTGTGGGATTTGATCCTGTGTTGGGCTCTGTGCTGAGCATGGAGCCTGCTTGGGATTACCTCTCTCCCTCTGTCCCTCTCCCCTGTTCTGGTGCACAGGCTCTTTCTCTCTCAGAAAAAAGAAAAAGTTTAAGAAAGTAGTCCTACAACTACCCTGAATTTTACAATCTTTATTCAGACTTTGTAAGTGTAACAGGTGATCTTCAAACCCTCCACTTCTATCATTTTCAGTAGAGATTGAATATTCAACAACAAAAGAAATCCATGCAGACGAGGTAAGTTGGTCTAGTGCTTTGGACGATCCTCAAATTGCTGAACGGTGCATCTGAACATAGTATGACGTGCGTCAGATAGCATATCCTGAGCCAGCACTGTCCAAGGTATCTTGAGGGTGGATACTTGGATGTACAGAGTTCAACAGTTTACATAAGAAGAAAGGGCAAAAGTTATCACCCCCAGAGCAAAGTTTACCCAAGTATGGCAACCCAGGCCAGAATGAACAGTACTTTCTGAGTGATCAGGCTCTTGGCCAGGTTCTTCCTTGACACAAGTCATCTGATTTGGAAATTACTATCAACAAGAAGACTGTGGGAGTGACCAAGGAGTTCAAAATCCAATCTGGATTTTTAAAGACTTTAGACCCTTCTCACACCAGGCATTTGAACATGAACTGCTATAGTGCCAGAGAAAACTGGGCTGTTTCGTGCTGGCCCTACACTTTTCTGGAAGATGCTGTGGAAAGTGAAGAAAAGGACAGGAAAGGCATTGCCATTGTCCATGGAGAGGGCATGTCAATGGCTGTCTGGCCTAAAGTGTGACACCAGTGCCGTGTGCTATGTCCCTGGTCCCTGGAGGGAAAATGTGATTTCTGGAAAAGAGACACAATTGACTGGCTTCACCATTTTCACCATGAAAACAGACTGGAGGCTGCTGATATTATTTTATTTTATTTCTAAAATTAATTTATTTATAGATAGCACATGTGAACAGGCGAGGGGCAGAGAGAGAGAGGATCCTGAGCAGGCTGTGCATTGTCACTGTGGAGCCTGACACAGAGCCTGAACTCACCAAGCCTGAGATCATGACCTGAGCCAAAATCAAGAGTTGGATGATCAAGTGACTGAGCCACCCAGGCGGCCCAAATGTTGTGTTTATTGTACACCTGACTCCTGTGTGCTGGCTGAGTTGGAAAGAGTTAACTTGGCAGGAATCAGCTGTGTCCTCTGACAAGCCTGCTCATGAGGTTGGCCCTGGGCTAGCAACTGGGAACCTGATTAACTGATAAGCCGGGCTCACTGTGCTTGAACCATTTGTGCAAGCGGTAAGCTCTAAGCTGAATACCTTCTTTTCTTCCAGGAGTCTAGAATTTGGGTATGTGCCAAATGACTTATTCTTTTATCTTTCTTTATGTGTATATAGAAACAGATAATTTCTGTTTAGGCAAAATGGATCACGGTACTTGTACTGTTCTGTTTCTGCCCCAGTATATCTTGGCATTTGCTATTTTGTATTACATACAGCACAACCGCATTATTTTACAAAGTGGCTTGGGGGCGCCTGGGTGATTCAGCCAGTTAGGTGTATGACTCAGGCTTGTGGGTTTGAGCCCCACATCAGGCTCTGTGCTGACAGCTCAGAGCCTGGAGCCTGCTTGGGATTCTCTTTTTCCCTCTCTCTGCTCCTCACCCTCTCACTCTCTGTGTCTCTCTCAAAAAAAAAAAAAAAAAAAAACCTTAAAAAAATGATTTGATTTCCCATTGTTTGGACATAGTGTGCCCTGTTTGGCCCAGTCCCTTCAGATGGACATCTGGGTTAGTTCTCAACTGAAGTTCTCATAAGCGAGGCTACCATAAGTAAACTCTACAGTTTAAGGAACGGTTGATAATTTCTTCACTCCTTTAGAAGAAGTACTATCGCACTTTGTTTTTAAAGGCCTAGTTAATTCCTCTTAGCTAACTGCAAGATAGATCTACTTAACAAGGAGATGTGGGCTGAGGGATCCTGAGTCATGTCACATGTGCAGCCAAGGGCGGCTTCAGGACCCAGACAGGTGTTGACTACCAGCCAACCAGAATCTAATTTCTAAAAATATATTGAAAACGCTGTGTCCAAACAAAATTGAAGCTGTGAAAGTTTGGGCAGTTGTATGTGTCTCCTTAACACTTTGGCTGTAATGTGTGAACCCAGGTTTCGATCCTTATTTGATCCAGAAAATACAGAAGCCAACTGAGGGAACTCGACTACTGACTGGATATTGGATGATATGAAGGAATTTTTTTACTAAATGTGTTAGATTTGGTGATGTTGTTGTAGTTCTATGTAGTAGAATTCTCATATTTTAGAGATACATTGTAAAATATGAGAAGATGAAATCATGATGCCCACTCCTGGCTTTATAGTCCTCCCACTGGGGAGAAGCGTGTGTGTGAGCTTGAGTGTGTGGGTGTGTGAGGGTGTGTGTGAGTATGGGCATGTAGGTGGGGGGTGGGTGTGAAGGGGTGTGTGAGCATTTGCCAGAGTTTGTATGAGTGTATGAGGGTGTGTGTGTGAGTGCATGTGTGCGTATGAGGGTAGGTATGAGTGTGTGAGTGTATATATAGGTGTGAGAATGTATGAGGGGGTGTGAGTGTATATGAGTGTGTGAAAAGTATGAGGGGTGTGAGGGTATGCATGGGTGTGCAAGAGCGTGGGAGGTGGATGTGAGTGTGTGAGAGAGTGTGACAGAGTGTGAGGGTAGGTGTGAGTATGTGAGGGTATATATAAGCGTGAGAGTGTATGAAGGGGTATGAGTATATATGAGTATGTGAAAAGTGTGAGGGTGTGTAATTGTGTGCGAGGGTATGTATGGGTGTATGAGCGTATGAGGGGTAGGTGTGAGAGACTGTGTGTGAGGGTGTGCATGGGTGTGTGAGTGTATATGACGGTTGTGAGGGAGTGTGAGTGTGTGCGTGGGTGTGCGAGAGTGTGAGGGGTGGGTATGAGAATGTGTGAAGGTATGCAGGGGCGTGAGAGGGTATGAGGGAGTATGAGTCTGTGTGAGGATGTACAAGAGTGTGAGGGGTGTCGTGATGTGTATGAGACTGTGTGAGGGTGTGTATGAGGGTGTGTTGCTGGGGTAGAGATGAGTTGTTGAGATTGGATCATGGAAGTTGACTCCATTGTTCTCTCCAGCGTGGCCCAGGGTGGGCACGGTGTTGTATTTCGTGTATCGTGTATATCACATGAATAAGCATGTTCCCCTGCTCAGCTGAAAGCTAGGCTTTGATGGCTGGTTACTCCTGATGGGGTGGAGAGAACTTGAAGAGAACGTAGCGGTGGGAAGAAGGCCCAGCTCCGGGCTGGCTGATTTTAATAAAGGAACATTCCTCTTGGCCTTCGTCCAGGGGTTGGGAGTTTCTGTTGTTCAAGGCGCTGACTCATGGGAGGAGAAGAAATCAAAACCAGACATTTAATTTAATTTAGAAGGTTTTTTTTTTTAAATAAACGAAAGCATTGACTTTAAACATTCAAGAAAGACATTACAAAATGTAAGTCAGTAAGTGTGATGATCATAATAATGAGTGAGAAAGAAACATGCCCAAATCAATATTGCAAAGCACGGTAAATAAAGTCTTGTCAAAAGTGATATTAGAGTTGAAAGGAGAGAGAAATTAATGCAGTTGGGGGTCGGGACAGATGAGAGGCAGCATGGGATGATGGTTTGTTGGCGGTTGGTACACCTGGGGTCAGACCCACCTGTGTCGTATGTAGCTGTGAACTTGCCCCTTGATCTCTTGCTGTACAAACTGGATACACTGACCATGAATTACATACCCTCCATGCGCTGATTAAAGCAGTCCCTAGCATGGTTACAATAGTTCCTAGCACTGTGTTTTCATGTTCATGTTCTCAAAGAAATAAGAAGTGATATCTTTGAGTAAAACAAAAAAAACCCCAATCCCTTTTTTGGCTGACCAGGATTACCCCTTCCTGACAACTCTGCCAGTTTCAAATACAGCACAACCTTGGTTTGTGAGTAAAATTTGTCCCGGAAACGTGCTTGTAATCCAAAGCACTTGTATCTCAATGCGAATTTCCCCATAAGAAATAATGGAGGGGCACTTGGGTGGTTTAGTTGGTTAAGCGTCCAACTTTGGCTCAAGTGATGATCTCATGGTTTGTGAGTTCAAGTCCCGCATGACTTCTTCACATTCTCCCTCTTTCTCTGCCCCTCCCCTGCTCACACTCTGTCTCTCTCAAAATAGGTAAATAAACTTAAAAAAGAGGAGAATGGAAACTCAGACGATTCGTTCCACAACCCAAATATATTCATATAAAAATGATTTCAATGCTGTAATATAATACAAAATAATAAAGGAAATGCAAAATATAAAGAAAAATAAATTAACCAGCACTTCCGTTTGAAAACCTTCATGGCTGGTGGGAGGGAGACGAGAGGTGGGTTATTGTGAGGGACGACTTTCAGTATCACTAATGGAATCACTGCTATCCATTGGCTCAATGGAATATTTTTCAGCATGGGGACCATTGTATACGTTTGCACTGAAGCTGACTACAGTGCAGTATTAATAATCTATTGTCATACACTCTATTTAATGTAACTGGCAAGGAGGCAGCAGAGGAAAAGGTCTGTGTCTGCAGGCAGCCTGACCTAGAGTGAAGCAAAGCATTCCTAAGCTTACTCTTGTCTGGAAAAGCAAAGGGCTGTCTATAGGTGCTTGGAAGTGACAAAAATACACTAGTGCCAGTTGTGGGCATCCTCCAATATGCTGAAAAATCTCTGATTTCTGCCAAACACTGCAGCCTGAGACTGAGCATCCGAGCATGGGAGACAATCACCCACAATTCCGCAGTGCACAAGAGAACACCATTGGCTCAGTTATGATCATGTGACGTTCAATGCCACGTACAACTCGTATTGCAAGACATTCCTCATTTATCAAGTTAGAATTTATTAGACATGTTTGCTCATCTTGAGGAACAGCAACAAAAGTTACTTGCAATCCAAGGTTTTACTGTGCTTGGGTCTGTTACACATAGTCTGGGTGGGAGAGAAAATTCGATGGGCTGCTTTTCACTCCAGAAGCCCCTTCCTCCAGGACCTAGATGGAGCAAGGCCTCATTTGAGATTCTGAGAAGTGGCTAATCCCAGCGGCAACATCCTGGACCTGGCTCTTCCTGCCAGGAACACGATCCGTTAGCTCCGGCTCCCTCACGCCCAGAGTGAGCCTGGGTCCTGCCCATTTCTGGGGCTGCTTCTCTTAGCGTGCCTCCTGGTTTGCAGACAGCTGGCTGTTTCCTCACAACGCTTGTCTGCTGGAGGTAACCAGAGTCTGATGTTCCCCATTAGCAAGCAAAAGTTCTCATGGTCTGGTCTGCCTTGTGGCCAGTGAAGAAGGGCTCCCAGGAAAGAAGACATTGGCCAGAAAGAGAGGCAGAAAGGAGTAAAAGCAAGCAGCTGCTCCAGGCGCAGGATGGGCTTGCCCGAGCCAACGTCAGCTGGCAGTTAATGCAGATCCATGGGGAATTGGGAAGAATGGCCCAATTTTTACATCCAACCATTCCCTGCCCCCCACAACCACCACATCTACCTCTGTCACCTTGTCTGGCTTCCTACTGGGGCCTATGCTTCAGGCCCTAACCTTCCTTTTCAAATGTCCATCGGTGGATGAATGGATAAAGAAGATGTAGTATATCTATGCAGTGGAGTATTACTTGTCAATCAAATTGAATGAAATCTTGACAGTTGCAACTATATACATGGAAGTGGAGGGCATTATGCTAAGCAAGATCAGTCAGAGAAAGACAAATATGCTATGACTTCACTCATATGAGGACTTGAAGATACAAAGATGAACACAAGGGAAGGGAAGCAAAAATAACATAAAAACAGGGAGGGGACAAAACATAAGAGACTCTTAAATACGGAGAACAAACAGAGGGTTGCTGGAGGGGGTGTGGGAGGGGGGTGGGCTAAGTGGGTGAGGGGCATTAAGGAATCTCCTCCTGAAACCATTGTTGCACTAGATGCTAACTAACTTGGATGTAAATTAAACAATAAATAAATTAAAACACACACACACACACACACACACACACAGGCTCCAAACTGTGGGAGGCCAATCTGCAGCTTCTCAGGGAGTGGCCCGACATGTGCTTCCCTGTCTACTAAGCAGAGGCCTCCTACCTGCCAACCAAGATGCCACCCATGCCCGCCCGCCCCAACCCGCGCTGCCAGTGCCCTTCCCCAGCAGGGAGGGACGGGCTCTCCATTCCTTTCAGTCCTGTGGACACACTCATCAGCTGGTATCTCAGACCCTCCTTCCCCTGATTATCTCCGTTGGACAGTTATCTCAGGCTCAAGGGCTCGGGCCAGGATGAACTGAAATAGAAATTAAGGCTTGCATCTTTTTATGGAGGTGCCCTTTTTAAAATAAAGGATAGTCTGTAAGGCAGTGACTTTTTTATACAAATGTGCATGGACTTATCCATCCAAGCAAACTTGAACCTCTTCAAAACATGACCCCAGCAGCTACGGAGGGATTCTGATTAGGCTTCCATTTTCATATTTCATATTCCTTTCTTTTTTTTTTTTTGATGTTTTTTTATTTTGAGAGAGAGCATGAGCTAGGGAGGAGCAGAGAGAGGGAGACACAGAATCAGAAGCAGGCTTAAGGCTCTGAGCTGTCAGCACAAACCCTGACGCGGAGCTCGAACTCACAAACTGTGAGATCATGACCTGAGCTGAAGTCAGACGCTCAATCCACTGAGCCAGCCAGGTGCCCCTCTCCTCATATTTCTGAAACTCATTTTTGGTAGTGTCCTTCAGCCTCTGAAGCCTGATTTTTCTCATTCAGTGAATATGTTCTGAGTGCCTAGCATGCTATAGACTTTGGGTCAGGTATGGGTCAAGAAGGGGTTATGGTTCTCAAACCCCTAGCCTCAGAAAGGATACAGATAATCCATTCTTTTAAAAAAAATTTTTTTCTAATGTTTTATTTATTTTGAGAGAGCGGGAGAGAGAAAGCATGAGCAGGGGAAGGTTAGAGAGAGAGGGATATACAGAATCCAAAACAGGCCCCAGGCTCTGAGCTAGCCGTCAGCACAGAGCCTGATGCGGGGCTCGAACCCACGAACCATGAGATTATGTCCTGAGCCAAAGCCAGATGCTTAACCGATTGAGCCACCCAGGCGCCCCCAAATAATCCATTTTTAAATAGTCGAGTGTTTTAGGACTGTTTATAGTTTGCAAAATATTCTTTACACCCTCCAAACACTGTGACCAAATTGGCATCTTCTTAAGAGTAGTCATATCTCTAGTACCCAGACTGTGATTTCCAGACGCTACCTACAACAAAAGAAATCAATCCTTTTTAGGAAAAATAGCTGATTGGAAGCCTGGAGCAGGAAGGTGCAATATGCATGTGGAATATGTTGTCATACACGAGGCAAGGAGCTATCAAATGCAATTGGGATCATCTCAAAATGACTCATGAAAACTTCAAACATGACATGAAGAGATTGCCACTGGCCAAGATGGGTCAATTTGAGCATTAATAAGAATGGAAAAAAGGATAGTTTTTGGAGATGGTGATTACACTCATCATGGTATTTTATAATGTTTGTAATCGTCAGATCACTGTGTTGTACACCTGAAACAAATATGATATTTTTATGTCAACTATACTTCAATTGAAAACAAAAAAAAAGAATGGTAACTGAAGTGGATTCAAGCTCGTCAAATATGTTTAACTCAATGAATTCAAAATGACACTAAGGAAAAATTGGAGACTAAGGGAAAAGGATGGCTTTACCCTCCCTTTCCTTGATAAACCGTACAACTGAGTAACTAAGTGGTACATAAAGGGGAATTTAACTTACAAAAGGATTCCAGTTAATGCATGAAAAAGCAATGATAGAATCAGGCCCCCTTGCAAGCCCCTAGTGAAATAATGGGTCACTGTGTTAAATGTCAATGGTTGTAAACAACACAAAAAGAGAAAGTCTGACTTTGCTGGGGGTGAAAATGTTTACTTAATTAATATAGGGTACCATTTCTCAAAGCATGCTATGCTAAATATTGTCTATTAAATGTTCTGCCAAAAATTATTTTCATCTTAAGTTTGGGGAATGTGGGACACAGTATCCCTTCCTTCTTGATGATTCATCATGCACATTAGTATATTAAATTCCTGTAAAAAAATAAGTATGAAAAAAGAGCACTAGCGCTTGACATCATGGTCCTCCTGATAGAAGAAACTAAGTTTTACTGAAGGAAAACTCTTGTAAAAGAGATTGAACCTGAATCTGATCAAGCCTTAAAGACAACTCAAGGAAATAACTCCAAAGGACATGTTACATCATAACACAGGGATGCAGTCTGCAAAATCCAGACAGTGAAACATTCAGAGGCTCAAACCTCTTGGTTTCTTTTACAAATACATAGTTAAGAGGAAAAGAGATACAAGGGAGTCCATTCATGAAGAGACCTTGCAGACCCGGCAACCAGTCACAAGGTGGGAAGTTTGTTTAGATCCTGAACTCTGTAATGCTAACTAAGTCTCCATTTAGGACAGGAGACAAGTAAAATTTTGAATACTAGATATTTAATAATAAGTAGTGTTTTAGATGTGATATTGGCATATGGCTTTGTTTAAAAAAAAAAAGGTAATTCCCTTTAGAGATGCAGATGTAAACACAAGTGGGTGATGTAAAGGATTTGCTTCCTAATACAGTGGATGGAGGGAAGAAGGTGGGAGTTTGGATGGGGCATGGCTTGGCTGTGGGTTGATGGTTGCTGGACTGAGTGATGGGTATATGGGATGCCATTATGTTACTTTATCTACTTCTGTGTGTGTGTGTGTGAGTTTCTCCGCAGTGGAAAATTTAAAAAGCAAGAGTCGCTATGATTTTCAGGTGGCTATGTGGTGTTAAACTGATAAGAGAATGGGGTCGATCAAATGAAGTCTTCTTTCTCTTAAGAGAAATACCAAATGACATCAGCGACTACCCCTTGGGATTAGGATAGTAGGCATAAAGCAAATGCTTGACTTCACATGCTCTTATAGACTTTTCCTTTTAAAATCATATGTATGTGCTTTTATAATATAGAAATCTTCGAGAAAAGATTTTTTTCCTTTGTGTCTAATAACATAGCTTGCATGATCACAAACACCCAATTTCTTTTAAAAAATTTTTATATATTTTTAACGTTTATGTATTATTGAGAGACAGAGAGAAACAGAGCATGAGCATGGGAAGGGCAGAGTGAGGGGGAGACACAGGATCCGAAGCAGGCTCCAGACTCCGAGCTGTCAGCACAGAGCCCGATGCAGGGCTCGAACTCACAGACCGTGAGATCATGACCTGAGCCAAAGTCGGATGCTTGACCGACTGAGCCACTCAGGTACCCCACAAATACCCAATTTCTTAAGGTAATAAAAGGATTTTTGCAATTAGGGTTCCTAAATTGAAGAGTATTACATGTAAAATTCTGAGGGTTTGTTTGTTTGTTTGTTTTTAAAGTCTCATGTTCTGGGGCGCCTGGGTGGCTTAGTTGGTTAAGCGTCTGACTTTCGCTTAGGTCATGATCTCGCGGTTCGTGGGTTTGAGCCCCGCGTCGGGCTCTGTGCTGACTGCCAGCTCAGAGCCTGGAGCCTGTTTCAGAGTCTGTGTCTCCCTCTCTCTCTGACCCTCCCCTGCTCACGCTGTCTCTCTCTCTCTCCTAGAAATAAATAAAACATTTGAAAAAAAAAATCTCATGATCTAGTACTGAGTCATACACACGGTAAATAGATCATGTTGATTAGGACTAAATCAATTTTGGAAAATGAGTTAGGAGTCCAGGGAAATCCAGCCAAGGACTAGAGCCGGAGACACCCCACCCGCTCCACAGCTCTGTAATTTAGTTAGCTGTGTGGCCAGACCCAACGGGGATCTGCGACACTGTATAAAAAACAAGAAAAATGTGTTCACGTTGCTTACTCTTTCTTGAGTGTCCATGACATTCAATGTTTTGTTGGTAGAAAGCGTGCAATGTAATTTATGATAAATTTTTATAAAAGATCCTCTTTGTTTTGGGGACCTGTGTCTTTAAATATGTTATTCTAGCCAGAAGGCGATTTCTTCATTCAGTTTACCTGAGGTCGGAGACAGCATAGTATGATGTAAATGTTTCCATTTCTAAGTGCCACAAACTGCATAGCAAGCGTTTATAGGGCAAGTACTAGGTTTACAGGAAGGTGTTATAGGGAGAATTATGGCCATAACAACCATTTACTCAATAAATGCGGTATGTCCCTGTGTACAGTGAGCATTATTATTTTGCTGTTAGAGATGTGTAAACTGAAGTTCAAAGACACGAAGCTCATTTAGTGAATAAGGGGAGGAGGCAGATTTGAACCACCTCTTTTCTCCCCAGTTCTAAACTTTCGAATCTTAATCATCATGATGGAAGCACAGTAGAAAGATGGACAGTCATGTTAATGCATAAAGGCTGACCTCACTTTTAACAACAGTGGCCATGTTGTATGCTCTGTGTCTCACTTTTCCCATCTATAAAGCAAAGACACTAATACCTATTATCTAGAGTTGTTATCAGGATTACATGGTAAAATAGATGTAAACCGTAAGAACAGACCCAGCTTATCAAAAGTCCTCAATACACGTTATATTTTCAAATATAATTGATAGGCAGGTGGTGAAGGGGTGGACAAAGCGGTGGGTTATGGAGTAATTTCTCAGGGGAGCAGGTGACCCATGATTACACAAGCCATAGGCTTATCGAGAAGATCAGAAAAATCCTAGGTATTTGTGGAAAGCCTGGGAGGACACCGAAGGCCAACGTCACCCACTTCCCACTCGCCTCAAACAGGCCCTAGATGCAGGCGTGACATGGGAAGAAAGAGTACATGAACAGTAGGGGTAATTGCAGGCTGTGTTTTGAATTAGTCAGGAGACTCTCAGCTTGCTACTTCAATGGGGTCATCAAACGGGCTGGTAATTAAAATAACCTGAGGAACTTTCGGAGCATACAAACTCAGAAGTTCCAAGGTGAAGATGAGTATGGTGGGGAACTTTTGAGGACCACTTACCTAACGAGAATAAAGCCATTTATTCACTGCTTTATCCCTCAAACTTGGGGCAGTGCCCAGTATGTAGGAAATATTCAGTTAGTGTTTTTTGAAGTTTATTTATTTATTTTGAAGGGGGGACGGGTAGGGGGAGAGAAAGAGAATTCCAAGCAGGTCCTGCGCTGTCAGTGCAGGGCCTCATGCAGGGCTTTAACCCAAGAACTATGAGATCATGACGTGAGCTGAAACCAAGATTCAGACGCTCAACTGACTGAGCCATCCTGGCGCCCTCAATTAGTATTCGTTGAAAAAATGTTCTTTACTCTCACTTCCTTCCTATTATTGCCTCCCTGAAACATATGGGGCATTTTCCTCTCTGTGACATGCTCTCTGAGATGTTCCAAGTATTCAGTATAGACTCTCGTCAGGAGGCACCCTGGTAGAAGAAAAAGAGACTTTGTCTTTGATGAGATTCAAGGTGGCATGGTCAGGCCTGCTTGCTCTAAACTCCTCTCCATGCCTGCCAGGCTACTAGCAATGTCTACCACTGCAGACTTTCCTGTGTTAACAAACCCTGATTCCAGGAAATTCCAATTACTATGTCGTGATGCATCAGGAAAGGGTGGGATTTAGAGACGGGAAATGGAGAGACGCAGTGGTACAAACACCTTCTTTGTCGTTTATCACAGCTTAGCACAGAGTGGGCTGTGAGAAGGCTGGCTGCCACTTTGAGAGGCAGAGAGCCTGATCCAGAAGGAATGGTGTGCGGGGCAGGAGTGACAGGAGGTAGCCTTAAGGGAAAGTCCCAGAGCTTGGGGATGGCGGGCTGGGAGGCGCACTCAGGAAGCTGGTATGGGGAGCGGTGGGGGATAGACGGAGATCTGTGCATGTGTGTTGAGCAGGCAGTGGTGGGAATGGTGGTGAGCATTTGAAGAGTACAGAGATGTGTTTACACTTCAACTTTTCCTAAATAATGCTTTGTCTTACGATGATCAGGTGGCTTGACGGCTCCAAGTTGACCCTCCATATTGGTGAGAGTGAGCAGTTGAATCTCAGACATTTGTGGAGGACTTTCTAAGGGCTAAGCTTTGGGATACATGCTGCCCTCATGACAATGTTCCGAGTAGTCAGAGTCACAGATTTGCACCATCTCCAGGGCTGTGGGAGTGGCGGTGGCTGTTTCCTCAACTCATTTTAGGTGGTTCTTTGCCTGACCTTAGGCATCTTCCTCACACACACCCCATGCCCCACCACAACTCACACCAGGAGTGTTCGGCTGAGTGCTCGAGGGGGCCCTCTGTGGATCTCAAAGTTCTTTCTGGGTGTAGTGCTTGTCTTTGGTACGCTGCTCCACCAACTTAGG
>NW_024081244.1:9122-60704 GCF_003009895.1 Hyaena hyaena | reverse complement strand
GCGAAGAGTGAAAGTTTGACTTCCTCTTTGCCAATTCTGATGCCTTTGATTTCCTTTTGTTGTCTGATGGCTGATGCTAGGACTTCCAGCACTATGTTAAACAACAGTGGTGAGAGTGGACATCCCTGTCGTGTTCCTGATCTCAGGGGGAAAGCTCTCAGTTTTCCCCCATTGAGGATGATGTTAGCTGAGGGCTTCTCATAGATGGCGTTTATGATGTTTATGTACATTCCTTCTATCCTGACTTTCTCGAGGGTTTTTTTTAAGAAGGGATGCTGTATTTTGTCAAATGCTTTGTCTGCGTCTATTGACAGGATCATACGGTTTTTATCTGTTCTTTTGTTGATGTGATGTATCACATTGATTGATTTGCGAATGTTGAACCAGCCCTGTAACCCAGGAATGAATCCCACTTGATCATGGTGGATAATTCTTTTTATGTGCTGTTGGATTCTATTTGCAAGTATCTTGTTGAGGATTTTTGCATCCGTATTCATCAAGGATATTGGCCGGCAGTTCTCTTTTTTTGCTGGATTTCTGTCTGGCTTGGGAATCAAAATGATGCTGCCTTCATAAAATGAGTCTGGGAGTTTTCCTTCGATTTCTATTTTTTGGAATAGCTTGAGAAGAATTGGGATTAATTCTGTTTTAAATGTCTGGTAGAATTCCCCAGGGAAGCCATCAGGTCCAGGGCTCTTATTTGTTGGGAGATTTTTGATAACTGATTCCATTTCTTCACTAGTTATGGGTCTGTTCAGATTTTCTATCTCTTCCCGTGTGAATTTTGGTAGTGAGTGTGTGTTTAGGAATTTGTCCATTTCTTCTAAGTTGTCCAATTTGTTGGCATATAATTTTTCATAGTGTTCCCTGATAATTACTTGTATAACTGATGGGTTGGTTGTAATAAGTCCATTTTCATTCATGATTTTGTCTATTTGGGTCCTCTTTCTTTTCTTCTTGAGAAGCCTGGCTACAGATTTGTCAATTTTGTTTATATTTTCAAAAAACCAACTCTTGGTTACATTGATCTATTCAATTGTTTCTTTGGTCTCTGTGTTGTTTATTTCTGCTCTGATTTTTACTATTTCTCTTCTTCTACTGGGTTTGGGGTGCTCTTGTTGCTCTGCCTTTTGTTCTTTTAGGTGTACTGTTAGGTTTTGCACTTGCGCTTTCTCTAATTTCTTGAAATAGGCCTGGAGTGCAATGTACTTTCCTCTTAGGACTGCTTTCACTGCATCGCATAGAGTTTGGATTGTTGTATTCTCAAATTCATTTGTTTCCATATATTTTTAAATTTCTTCTCTAATTGCCCTATTGGCCCATTCATTCTTTAGTAAGATTTTCTTTAACCTCCATGTTTTTGGAGGTTTTCCACACTTCTTCCTGTGATTGATTTCAAGTTTCTAAGCATTATGATCTGAAAGTGTGCATGGTATGATCTCAATTCTTTTATATTTATTGAGGGCTGCTTTATGTCCCAGTATGTGATCTATCTTGGAGAATGTGCCATGCCCACTTGAGAAGAAAGTGAATTCCTTGGCCTCGGGATATAGAGCTCTAAATATATCGGTCAGATCCATCTGGTCCAATGTGTCATTCAAGTCCATTGTTTCTTTAGTGATTTTCTGTTTGGTTGATCTATCCATTGCTGTAAGCGGAGTATTAAAGTACCCTGCTATTAGCACATTCTTATCTATAAGATTGTTTGTTTGTGATTGTTTTAAATATTTAGGTACGCCCATATTCGGTGCGTAGACATTTATAATTGTTAGTTCTTCCTGATGGATAGACCCTGTAATTAATATATAATGCCCTTCTTCATCCCTTGTTATTGTCTTTACTTTAAAGTCCAGTTTGTCTGATATAAATATAGCTACTCCGGCTTTCTTTTGACTTCCAGTAGCATGATAGATATTTCTCCATCCGCTTACTTTCAATCTGAAGGTGTCCTCCAGTCTAAAATGCGTTTCTTGGAGACAGCAAATAGATGGATTTTGTTTTTTATCCATTCTGCTACCCTGTGTCTTTTGATTGGAGCATTCAGCCCATTTACATTCAGTGCTATTATTGAAATATGTGGGTTTAGAGTCATTGTGTCCTTTGTGGGATTCATGCTTGTGGTGGTGTCTATGGTATCTTGCGTTCCTTTTAACACTTCCCTCAGAGAGTCCCCTTCAGGATTTCTTGTAGGGCTGGCTTAGTGGTGACAAATTTTTTCCACTTTTGTTTATTTGGAAAGACTTTTATCTCTCCTTCTATTCTGAATGACAGGCTTGCTGGATAGAGGATTCCTGGCTGCATATTTTTTCTGTTCATCACCTTGAAGATCTCCTGCCATTCCTTTCTGGCCTGCCAAGTTTCAGTAGATAGGTGTGTCACCACTCTGATAGGTTTCCCTTTGTATGTTAGGGCTCTTTTCTCCTTAGCTTCTTTCAAAATTCTCTCTTTGTCCTTATATTTTGCCAGTTTCACTATGATATGTCATGCAGAAGATCGATTCAAGTGACATCTGAGGGGAGTTCTCTGTGCCTCTTGAATTTCAACTTCTACTTCCCTCTCCAGGTTGGGGAAGTTCTCTGCTATAATTTGTTCCAAGACTCCTTCAGCACCTTTCCCTCTCTCTTCCTCTTCTGGAATTCCTATGATACGGATATTGTTCCATTTGTTTGTATCGCTGAGCTCTCAAACTCTTCTTTCATGTTCCTGGATCAGTTTATCTCTCTTTTTCTCAATTTCTTCCTTTTTCTATAGTTGTGTCTTCTAAATCACTTATTCTCCTTTCTGCCTATTCAATCTGTGTATTGGACACCTCCAGTTTATTATGTATCTCATTTATCTCATTTTTTAATTCATCATAACTATTTTTAAGCTCCATAGTGTTTGTAGCCATAGGTTCTCTGATGTTCTCCATGCTTTTTTCAAGCCTGGCGATTAATTTTATGATTATTGTTCTAAATTCTTTTTCAGTTATGTTGCTTGTATCTGTTTTGAGCAGTTCTTTATCTGTCATTTCTTCCTGGAGTTTCTTTGCAGGAGAGTTCTTCCGTTTCATCATTTTGGTTAGCTTTCTATCTCTTGTTACTTCTAAAAGCTTGTTGTACACTCGGCCCTGTGAGTTCTGCTGTATTAGAGAGGGCTCTTTTGACTGTTCAGGGCCTGTCTGTTCAGGAAGTGCTCTTTCGATGGTGTCTCTTGGTTTCTCTTGTTGAGCGTTTGGTTATTTTGTTTCTCTACTGGTAGTGGTATTTGGGACTCTCCACCATGTGTAGTTTGGCTTGTTTCTTGAGGCAGCCCTAGAAAAAGAAAACAGACAACCACAGAGGGAACACAGGTACACAAACGCACAAACAAAACCAATAAGCACGCAAACCCAGGCTCAGGTAAAAACAGCTACCACAACAACAAAACAGCTATCTGGAGGGGATGGGTGTGGTTAGGTGTAGGCAGGTCTTGCCTGCACTGTGTTGGCTGGCCGCTCCCTGAGGCCCCTCCTTGGTGCTTGTGGGGAGAAGAATGGCGTCACCCCAGTCCCTTCTCAACCAAGCATTGCAAATCACTTCTTCGGGTCCGATCTCCCTGTGCTGAGGACGTAGCCAAGGTGCGCTGAGTTCTATGCCCCACACCCCGCCTGTTTCCAGGTTCCAGAGTGCGGGCTTTGTTATACCGCCCTGAACAGTCCCTCCACAGTCATACCGGTAGTCATTCGTGTCGCAGCCTCAGGTCCGCCAGGGTCAAGCAGTGATACAACCAGAGTGCGGAGTGCGGAGTGCGCTCGGGGAATGTAGCAACTTCAGGTCCACAGAGTCTGCGTCGCCGCACCGCGCCGCCGCAGCTGCAGTGGGCCGCTGTCGCGTGCTCTGCCACCGCTTCACCGGGCCACCGCCATGGACGGTGCCGGGCAAACGGCAGTTCAGTTTTTCCTGGCACCTTCTGGGACCAGAGCACCTAGTTGAAAGTCAGCACCCCAGCCAGAGCTACAAAACACTGTCTTTCCAAGCTGAGGGTTTTTTTTTTTCCCTCTTCTCCAGGGACAGTTCTATGAGCAATCGCAGCTTTTCTTTCCTTTCCCTGGACTCGCGGCAGCTCGCACCCACTGGCCTGTCAATCACTCCCCGCAGCTGCACGCGAGCGGGGCTCCCTCCCCTCCCTCCGTGTCTCTGGTCCCGTCCCGCTTATATCTTCCCCAGTTTGCACTCACGCACTTGTGAGGTTTGCTTCCCCATGTACTCTGTCTCTTCCTCTTCCCAAACTCCTGCTGCTCAGTGTCCTACGACTTCAGGCCTTCTCTGTTCGAGAGACGGGTGCAGGCGAAATGCACCGAGCGCCCTACCTCTCCGCCACCTTGCCTCTCTCAATCTCCCATTTTCCTTTCCGACCAATGAGCTCTGGAACTGGGCCTGAAGCGGCAACTGTTTGACAAGCTGTCGCTCATAACATTTCAACAGAGCAATTGGCAGCCAGATCAGAGGACAGTAAAGTTAACAAATACAGAGGAGGGACTGGGTTATTTGATAGCACCAGTCATCAAGTAGATAGTCGGGGCGCCTGGGCGGCTCAGTCGGTTAAGTATTTGACTCTTGATTTCGGCTCAGGTCACAATCTTGTGGTTCTCGGGGTCAAGGCCTGCGTCGGGCTCTGCGCTGACAGCACGTAGCCTGCTTTGTATTTTCTCTCTCTCTCTCTCTCTCTCTCTCTCTCATAAACAAACAAATACATAAATAAATAACCTAGTACCTAAAAGTGTGTCTTCAGGGATGTTTATTGCAAGCATTGTGTGTAGTTGTGAAAAACCAATACTGATTAACAAGATGGGTGAAAAAACTATGGTATTTTCCCACCAGGGAGTATTAGGCAGCTACTAACCAGATGCGTCAGGGCTATCCAAGTCAGCTTTCACGAGCGGTTGACTGAGCACAGCAACATGAGGAGCGGTGTAAACAAGACCTCGTTTTTGTGAACTAGACTAAAAACCCCACCGTATGAATATATATGTGGTTGAGTTGTGGCTGGTTGTAACGGTTGTGTGACAGAAAGACAGAAAGGACACAGCAGTTTGTTCAGACGGATTATGTGGGGATGGAAGGGTGGGCTTGGGTGGGAGAGGGTAGCAAGATGGCTCACAGGGTCTCTGTGCCCCTCCCCCCACCCAGGGGAGATGAAATAGTCACGTGTGAGATTACACATGTGTGTGTTCAAGAAAGAGGTTTTCAGGAACAGCTGTGGCTGACGATCATCGTGTGGCTGAGTCTGACTTGGTTTTAAGGATATCACAGGGTGAGTGTGGAAGAGCTCAGAAGTGGGCTCTGTCTGGAGCAAGTCAGCTCCCGCAGGGGGCTAGGGGTGCAGGGCTTCCATAGCAAGGCCCCCCCCCAAAACAAAACAAAAAAACAACAAAAAATCAAACCACTGAATGGAAGATTGTCTAATTAAAACAGGTGTGTTGTTAGAGCTGTTCGCATTAAATATAATACTTTTATTCTACTTAGGTTTACTAAAAGTCGAATAAATTCACATTATCCCTGTCAGAGAATTTGTCAGCAAGGAGGAGAACTTAGAGATGATGGTTAGCTATTTAATGTCTCATGAAATTTTCATGACTAATCTAAGCATAATGGTGAAGAGCAAGTGAATTAAAGTAAGACAAAAGTTTAGAAATGAACTTTTGAATATATTTATGTATACTTGAATAGTTTCCCCTGATTTGGGGGGGTGACTTAAAACCTTAGTTTTATTACATTAAATTAAATTATGGATAGTCATACAATTTTTAGATCTTTCCAAATAAGATAAAATACATAAATATTAATTACTAAACATAGGTTTATCTACTTTTGACTTCCTTTTAGAAACTAAAGATTTGGGGTCTGTTAGCAAATATGCTCTGTGCCATGCTGAGAAATTTGCCTTGAGGAGACATATATTTCTAAAAAAATATTCACCGTATTCATATGTTTACCATCTAAAGAACACTGGTGTGGGATGCCTGGGTGGCTCAGCTGGTTAAGCATCTGACTTCAGCTCAGGTCATGATCTCATGGTTCGTGGGTTCGAGCCCCACGTCGGGCTCTGTGCTGACAGCTAGCTCAGAGCCTGGAGCCTGCTTCAGATTCTGTGTCTTCCTCTCTCTACCTCTCCCCCACTCACACTCAGTCTCTCTCTCCTTCAAAAATAAATAAACATTAAAAAAATTTTGTTAAATAAAGAAAACTAAAGAACATTGGTTTAACAATTCACAATTGTTTACTTCTTACTTTTCATTAGAAATTAAGGGTTCTAAGGGTTAAGGGTTCTAATAAATATAATTAAACAACTAGAAATAATAAGGAAACCATCATCATATACAAAAAGAATGAGATATATGTTTTTGGTAAGAAAAGGGATCAGGAATGGAGGTGCATTTTGTTGTTGTTGTTGTTATTGATGGAAAAAAGCAGTTTTGCCCTAAAGCCAGGTTGGTTGTTTAAGGAGGAAAAACAAAGACAAAATATGAATGTAAAATGAAAGTTGTAGAAAGTCTGTAAAAAGGAATCTTTGAGAAGTACTTTTATGTGTGGTCAGGGCTAAGATTAGAATGAGTGAGTTCTAATATCAAAATACCCTGGCACAAGATGAAATTTGGTTTTTCTCTCTGTTCAAGTGAATTAAGTTTTCTTAGATTCTTGGTCTATTCTTAGTGAGAAATTGTAAACAAAGTTATTATTTATCTTTAATCTGCATAGAAACACAGTTTCCATGTTTTATCTTTATTGGGACTTTGATTACTTAAGAAAATGGAATCTTTTCAATAAGAGCTAAATTTTGCTAACAAGCATGTCTGTATTTGCCTTTAGAATCTTTTATTGTCATTTCAGCTCAACAGATAATTAAATTTCATAATAATCTGTGTTCCCTTTTTGGTCATGTGCTTTAAAATCTTCTGATATTTGGAGTGCCTGGGTGGTTCAGTCAGTTAAATGTCTGACTTCGGCTCAGGTCATGATCTTATGGTCCATGGGTTTGAGCCCTGCATGTGGCTCTCTGCTGACAGCTCAGACCCTGGATCCTGCTTCAGATCTCTCTGCCCTTCTCCCTCTCACACTCTGTCTCTCTCTCCCTCTCTCTCAAAAATAAATAAACATTTTGTGATATTTTTGACAAACTTCTCCCAATTCAAATTCTAAATGAAGTCTTTTTGATTAATTAGACTCATTTATTTCTTACGCTCAGTTACAAGGGAGGCATTGTCATAAGTGATGATAAACTTTCTTTGGGCATATCATATGAGGGAATGTTATTAATATAACTATTCCAGAAATTATATGAAGCTTCTAAAGTTTTGATATATCCAGCATAATGTTATCACTTATCATTCTATTTATGAAACTGTTATGTGTCACAGAAATAGCCAAATTTCCTTTGTCAATTGCATTGTAAAGAACTCTCATCAGGTCTTTAACCATGGCCAGTTTTTCGTCTTTTTTCATTTACAGCTGTTTTACTCTGATGCTCTTACAAATGTATTTCATCTTCAAGGGGATTAATGGAGAGGACTTTGGACACATACAGGTTTCTGACACCCTTAAGATTATAAAACTAAACTGGGTAGGAGTTTCTGGGACTGGGGTGAAGCCTGGATTCCAACAGAATGAGCATTAATAATACGGGGCTGAATGAATTGAGGAAGATGGTTATAGTTTTTATGACTCTTATTTGAAACATTCTGTTCTCTCATGTTCTTCCAGATTTGAGAAAATTTTTTCTCTTAAGGTACCTATGTCTTTTAGAAATTTGGCAAAATAGGAGTACCTGGGTGGCTAGGTCAGTTAAGCATCCAGTTCCTGATATCAGTTCAGCTCATGATCTCACAGTCTATGGAATCAAGCCCTGAGTCAGGTTCTGTGCAGAGAGTAGGGATTCTGCTTGGGATTCTCTCTCTGCCCCTCCCCCACTTGCACGCACACACATGCTCTCTCTCTCTCTCAAAATAAATATTAAAAAATTTTTAATATATCCCTAAAAATAAATATGAAACATCTTTTTCTCCCTGATTCCCCCAGAATTTGGAAACTCTCAGTGAATATTTTTATTTTTGTGCGAATTCTAGTTATTGGCATAAGCTTCTCCTCATAACAGGACACAATTGGAAACAAGGTTATACTAGCAAGGCTTTGACTGGAATGTCGTATTTGAGAGAGACATGCATAGACTCAGATGTGAACAGACAGATTTAAGGAACTAAGGTTGACTTGATGGGCCAACAAAGTCCCTCTGAAATAGTCAGCCTCGTACCCTAATTTACAGGACTCCTCTTACCAGGTTAGCAAGGAAGGTCACTTCCCAGCAGGCCCAGGAAACAGCATATTCTGGGGACTTTGAGCAGAGAGGAGGAAGGAACCCAGAGCTGTAGGTAGTTTAGGCAAACCCAATGGCAGTTATTTGGCTTGGCTTCTGGCCTTGAGAGGCTATTAAAAGTTCAATCTAGAGATTCTTTATGAGAAGTTCCAGTAAAGCAAGTTTTAAAGTCTATGCGGTCAACCTCTGTTCTTGCTCTACTTATGTAAATAATTGGGCTAAGTTCGGCTAAAACTGGACTTATTTTATAAACAAATTAGTTTTAGTTTAGTTCTCCTTGGTGGAAATTAGGGTGATTTTAGAGAGAAAAAAAAAAAAACATTGCCTCTGTAACAGTGTTGTGCATATTGGCTTTTAGTCCTGAGGGTCTTTGAGTGTTTCTGTAAAACTGGGCTGCATCCCGAATTCTTCTGGTTTCCTCGAATACCTGACTATGACTCTCCAGACAAGGGTTTCTTGTTTTCTCCCATTTTTGGCACTCGGAACAACTGGAACTGAAACTGCTGTTTTTTCCCCCCAAAGCCCTGCAAATGGAGGCTGGTAAAGCTCAGAAAAATGGCCACAACAGCTCTTTTTGAGACAGAAGACGACCAGAGACCTTCAGACTGGAGGCTGGGAACCCCATCACATTGCCACTGCCTGCCCTCACTCTATCCGAGGCGCCTTCAGCCTGGAGTCTAGAAACTTCACGCGGCCAGAAGCAGCAATTGTCATGACAAGCGGTGGCTCATCAAATTTCAACAGAGCAACTGACAGTCATTTCATACGAGGGCAGGAAAGTTAGTTAATATCTAGCAGGGAGCGTGTCATTTGATGGAGCCAATCAGTGGTCAGTAAGATAGTTATCACAGGTTCAACTGGGCAGCACCAAATTAGCAGAGTTTCCCCTCTCTTCTTTGTTTCAATCTTGTAATCAGCTCTTCCTTCTTTCTCATAAAAATTCCTTGCTTTCCCTGCATGAGTGTGTCACTTGTCTGGTTATTCCGGAATCTGTGCTCTCCCCCGAATTGCAATTCTGAGACCGCCAATAAACGCCTGTGTTCCTTTTCAGCTTCCTCTCCTTTTCTCACTGACAAACTCTAACTACCTCAAACCCTCTAGCCCCTCAGCTATTTCTTCAACTTGAAGAGACTTCTGGAAGGGTGTCTCTTCTCTACTCTGTGACCTGGAAACTCCCCAGTCCTCTGGGGCAATCATTCTGCTCACCTCATTCATTTACTTGTTTCTTTTTGTTTTATTTATTTTTCAGAGAGAGAACATGAGCAGGGGAGGGGCAGAGATGGGGGGCGGGGGGGAGACAGAGGATCCAAAGCGGGCTCTGCACTGAGAGCATTGAGCCCAATGCAGGGCTTGAACTCATGAACCATGAGACCATGACCTGAGCTGAAGTTGGACATTTAACCGACTGAGCCACCCAGGCGCCCCTGTTTACTTGTTGTTCGGAGATGGTTGTTTTCTGTCTGATTTGTTTTGGGCACTATTCTTTCATTTCATTCCCCCTGCCACACATTTTGTTGTTGTTCTTGTTTCAACAGACGGGGTAAATCTGGTCCCTCCTTCTCCATCTTGGCCAGAAGTGGAAATACAGGAGTCGTTTTTGATGCTTTTGTTTCCTACTTATTTTTAGTTTTAGTTTACATTTCTTCATCTAATGATGATTTGGGGCACTTTTTCATGTGCTCATTGGCATGTGTTTATCTTTTGTGATGAAATGTGTGTTCAAAACTTTTGCCTTTTTAAAAAAATGTTTATTTATTTTTGAGAGCGAGAGAGATGGAGTGCAAGCAGGGGAAGGGGCAAAGAGAGAGAGGGAGACACAGAATCTGAAATGGGCTCCAGACGCTGAGCTGTCAGCACAGAGTCCAATGCGGGGCCGAACTCGGGAATGGTGAGATCATGACCTGAGCCAAAGTCGGATGCTTAACTGACTGGGCCACCCAGGCACCCCAAAACTTTTGCCTTTTTAAAAAATTGGATTGCTTACCTTTTTATTCTTGAGCTGTAGGAATTCTTGCCTTGTATATTGTGGGCATGAATTTTCCACCAAATGAGGGATTTGCAAACATTTTTTAAGAAAGCTTGTTACCTCCAAGCCATGCAGTTATTGTTCATGCTTTCCTCCAAAAGCTTTCTAGTTTTGTGTTTCAGTTCCTCTCAGATTAATTTTTGTATATGGTGTGAGCTAGAGATAAAGATGAGTTTTTTCCCCATATGAACATCCAATTGTTCTAGCCCCATTTTTGAAAAACAACAAAGGGCTTCTATTCCTTGTTTTGTTTTTATTATTCCATTTAAAAATATTTTTATTTTTTATTCATTTAAACACATTTTAATTCCAGTATAGTTACCATAGAATTACATCAGTTTCAGAAGTACAATATAGTGATTCAACACTTCATATATTACTCAGGGCTCATCATGATCAGTAAGCTCTTAATCCCCTTCACCCATTTCACCCGCCCCCCACCTCCCCTCTGGTGACTATCAGCTTATTTTATTTAGTTAAGAGTCTGGGTTTTTCTTGGTCTTTTTTGTCTTTGTTCATTTGTTTTGTTTCTTAAATTCCACATATGACTGAAATCATATGGTATTTGTCTTTCTTTGCCTGGCTTATCTCGCATAATATACTCCAGCTTCATCCACATTCTTGCAAAAGGCAAGATTGCATTCTTTTTTTTATCACTGAATAATAGTGCATTGTGCACATATACCACATCTTTATGCTTTCATCAGTCGGTGGACACTTGGGCTGCTTCCATAGTTTGGCTCTTGTAGATAGTGCTGCTATAAACATAGGGGGGTGTGTGTCCCTTTGAATTAATGTTTTCACATTCTTTGGGTAGTTCCCTAGTAGTGGGATTATTGGGTTATAGGGTAGTTCTACTTTTAACGTTAACTTTTTGAGGCACCTCCACACTCTTCCAGAGTGGCCGCACCAGTTTGCATTCCCACCAACAGTGCACGAGGCTTCCTTTTTATCCACATCCTCGCCAACATTGGTTGTTTTTTGAGTTCTTGATTTTAGCCATTCTCACAGGGGTGAGGTGATATCTCATGGTGGTTTATGATTTCAAATGGGTTTTATTCCTTCCCAATCTAATTTTTCAATCCTTTGCCGGTACCACATTATCTTCATTCTGTAGTTGTATAATAAGCTTCGAAGTCAGGTAGTATGACTCTTCCAGCTTTATTCTTTTTTAAGATTTCTTTGGCTGTTTAGGTCCTTCGTGTTTCCATATGAGTCTTAGAATAAACTTGCCAATTTCTACATAAAATGTTTAGTGAGATTGATTGGAAATGCACCGAATCTGTTGCGTCAAGAAATCAGTTTGGGGAGCAGTGACATGTTAACAACTGAGTCTAATGACCTTTGGTATTTTAGTGTTGCTATTTATGTAGAGTTTTAATTGGTATTATATAATTGAATTTTGATGGAATATCCTGGATTTCATACTCTTCTAGGATTTTATCCATTTCATCTATATATTTATGTTTATTGGCACAAAGATTTTTGTACTATTATTTTATTATTTTAATGTCTGCAAGACCTATAGTATAGTCTTTATTTCCTGATAATGGTGACTCATGTACTTTCTTTTTAATTCTTCCTTGGCCAGTAACATCACTAGAGATAATTTTATTTTGTTTTGGTCTTTTCAAAGAACTAACTTCTGAATATATTATTTTGAATAGATCTCTATTGTATGTTTTCTGTTTTATAAAAATCGCACTATTATTTCCTTCTTTATTTTATTTTGAAGCTCTCTTTCTAAGTACAGTACTTGGAATTAATATTTAGCTCATTAAATTTCAGATTTCCTTCTTTCCTAATGTCATGTTTCCCTCTAAATACTGCTTCAAAAGAATCCCTCAAGTTTGATATGTATGTTATGTTAGTATTTAATGCTAAAAATTTTCTGATCTCTTATGATTTAATTTTGACCAATATATTAATATATGTTTCTTAATTTCCAACTATGAATTTTAGTAGTTATCATTTTGTTTTTGATTCTGAGCTTAGTTTTATTATGATATATGCAATCTGGTATCTCCATATTATTCCTTTGAAATTGGAGGTTAAGCCTATGTATGAATGGCTATTATAACTGTTACCTGTGTGCAGGGAAATAACATACATTCCGCAGTTGTTGAGTGCTATGTTGTATGTGATGCCCACCTCTCTCTCTCTCTTCTTGTCTTTTTTTTTTTTTTTTGGTTATTTCAAACAGGAAGGTATATTTGGTCCCTGTTGCTCCACCTTGGCCATAAGTAGAAATACGTGAGTCATTCTTTTTTTTTTTTTTTTGACAGTACCTACTGCTTTATTATTATTATTATTTTTTACAAATAGTTTATTGTCAAATTAGTTTCCACATAACACTCAGTGCTCATCCCCACAAGTGTCCTCCTCCATGCCCATCTCCCCCTCCCCCCCACATCCATCAGTCCTCAGTTTTTGTCAGCATTCAAGAGTCTCTCATGGTTTGCCTCTCTCCCTTTCCCCCACCATTTCCGCCCTTCTTCTCCCCCTTGTTCCTCCGTCAAATTCCTCCTAATCCTCCTATACGTGCACACATATGATATTTGTCCTTCTCTGCCTGACTTATTTCGCTCAGCATAACACCCTCAAGTTCCATCCATGTTGCTACACAGGCCAGATTTCATTGTTTCTCATTGCCATGTAGTATTCCATCGTATAGATAAACCACATCTTCTTCATCCATTTGTCCGTTGATGGACACTTAGGCTCTTTCCATGTTTTGGCTATTGTTGAGAGTGCTGCTGTGAACATTGGGGTCCATGTGCTCCTATGCATCAGCATTTCTGTATCCCTTGGGTCAATTCCTAGCAGTGCTATTGCTGGGTCATAGGGAGATTCCATTGTTAGTTTCCTGAGGAACCTCCACACTGTTTTCCAGAGGGGCCATACCAGTTTACATTCCCACCAACAGTGTAGGAGGGTGCCCGTTTCTCCACATCCTCGCCAGCATCTCGAGTTCTCTGATTTGCTCATTTTAGCCACTCTGACTGGTGTGAGGTGGTATCTCAGTGTGGTTTTGATTTGTATTTCCCTGATGAGGAGGGATGCTGAGCATCGTTTCATGTGTCTGTTGGCCATCTGGATGTCCTCTTTGGAGAAGTGTCTGTTCATATCTTCTGCCCATTTCTTCACTGGGTTGTTTGTTTTTCAGGCGTGGAGTTTGGTGAGTTTCTTATAGATTTTGGATATTAACCCTTTATCTGATATGTCATTTGCAACTATCTTTTCCCATTCCGTTGGTTGCCTATTAATTTTCTGGGTTGTTTCCTTGGCTGTGCAGAAGCTTTTAATCTTGATGAGGTCTCAATTATTTATTTTTGCTCTTGATTCCCTTGCTTTTGGGGATGTGTCAAGTAAGAAGTTGCTGCGGTGGAGGTCAAGGAGGTTGTTTCCTGCTTTCTCCTCTAGGGTGTTGATAGTTTCCTGTCTACGTGAGTCATTCTTAATGCTTTGGTTTCCTACTCATTTTTTGGTTTTAATTTACATCTCTGTGCTGACTGATGGTAACGTTGGGCGCTTTTTCATGTGTTCATTGGCCATTTGTGCGTGTGTAAAATCTCCATGAGGTCAGGTTTGGTAATTGTGATATTCAAGCCCCCTTCATCCTTACTAATGTATCTTCTTTTGACATATCCCCACATTTACTTGTACCTCTGGGGACTACTGTTTCTCTGACAATGGCTCAAGTTAGTCTGGGGGCTGGAAACATCTCAGTACAGCACTCTCTCTGTCTCTGAGGGAGGGTGCTGCCCTTTCCCGGGAAGAGTGGGGCCAGCAGAGGGCGCCGGGAACAGGGTTGAGGGGGTGCGCGTGGGGGCGCAGGGCCAGGGGAGCAAGGGGTGACTGATGAGGGGGTGCGGTGCGCAAGGCAAAGGGAAAAAGGGGGGACGGGTATGTGGGGAGGAGGGCGGGGCACCGGGCGCAGGGCCTGGGAAGCAAGTGGAAGGGGTACGTGGGGAGCGGGGCGTTGCGCAGGGCGCTGGGCGAGGCGGGACGCCTGGAGCCCGGAGCAGCGCGCCCTTCCCCGCGCGCGGAGCTCCTTTCGGCGCTGGAGTCCCGGATTGGCCAGCCTGAGGGTGCCGAGGGGCGCCGGGCCTCCAGGCCGACGATCCGCCGTGGGAGCCGCAGCGGGGAGGAGCCTTATCCCCAGGTAATGGGGCAGGGAGGAGCCCTTGTCGAGTTGGGTTCCAGTTCTCCCTGCTTGGCCCTGCGCAGGGGCCTCCCCACGCGGCTCCCAGCCTGACTTCTCCGGTGGACGCTCCTTTCTGTTCCCTTGACTCTGGTGCCTCTCCCTCGAGCCAGCCTCCCTCCTGCACCACCTGCTTCTCCCGGGGGAGTCGGGAGACCCCCCCCCTCGACCCCCCACCTCGCCTCCAGAAACCCTCCCGAGTCCCCACAGGTGAGCCGGCATCACTTGTTGGCGTGCCTGCTGCGCCTGCGCCCTCTGGACGAATTAAAATACACTTTAATCTTGCGTATTCAGTCAGTTCCCGAGAGTATTTAAAAATCTGTGGTTTTGAATTCGCCTGTGACTCCTTATACTTTTGGCAGTATATCTTGAGGCTATTATTAGCGCATGTAAATTTAAAATTATGGTTGCTGACGCTCCTTTTATCTCTAGGAAATGATCTCTTTGGCAATATTTGTTGCTTAACACATGCTTCCTCTATTGTTAGTATGGCTGTGTCAGTGTTCTCATGGTTATAGTTCGCCTGAGATCTCCTTTATGCAGACGTTACGTGGGCGTAAGTATGCAAAGACACAGATTTCAGGCCCCAGGCCCAGAGAACGGAACGAACGGTAATATTATGGAATTTCTCATGCAGTCTGTTGTTTTTGGCGGCCCTTGCTTCAGTAACTGTGCGCGGTGCGCTGCTCACGCTTCCAAATTGTGCCTGCAGAAGGTACCGTCGGCTGAGTTAGACGTGTCCTCCAGACGGGACGGGCATTTGCTTTTTCCAGGTTTATGGCAGCTATTAGTCGTCTAGGGTCCCTCTAAACTACGTGTTCAGCAAGAGGTTTGTCCAGTGCCCCTCGCTAGTGTGAATTCAGGCTGAAAATACTCGTGGAGGCCAGGTTCTAGTTTTTTTCTCCCATCCGCTTAGCATGAAGATTTGGGCTAATAGATTTTCCTGTCTCCTGGAGCTGTGCTTGAGATGGGGAGGGTGGGGGATTGAGGAGCAAAACCAGTTTGTTTCTACATTCATCCTTTTTTAAAATATAATTTTAATGCTAATTTAAAAATTTTTAATGTTTATTTATTTCTTTGTTTGAGAGAGAGAGAAAGAGAGTGTGAGTGGGGAAGGGGCAGAGAGACAGGGAGACACAGAATCTGAAGGAGGCTCCAGGCTCTGAGCTGTCAGCACAGACCCTGATGTGGGGCTCGAACTCAGAGCTGTGAGATCATGACCTGAGCTGAAGTTGGCCACCCAATGGACTGAGCCACCCAGGGCCCCTAATGTTTATTTATTTTTGAGAGAGAAAGAGCGAGCTTGCACGTGCATACACCCCCCCCTACACACCCACAAGCAGGAGAGGGGCAGAAACAGTGGGGGACAGAGCACTGGAAATGGGCTCTGTGCTGACAACAGAGAGACCATGTGGGGCTCCAGTTTTAATGGTGAGATCATGACCTGAGCAGAAGTGGGATGCTTAACGGACTGAGCCACCAGGTGCCCCTACATCATTGTTAAATTGATTGTTTCACCCTCTGGGATCAGTTTTGGGGGGAAGATTGCTGTTAGACTCCCCAACTTGGCAGACTTTCTGGGCTGTCTCTGGACCCATTTGAGGCCATGAATGCAAACCTCAGTGTCCATCCCCCTCCCCCTCCCCCATTTGGGAAATGTCTGGCTATAGTCTTGTCTGCACTCAGTCCCTGATTCACGAATTCCTTACATTCATGACAGCGCATCGACTCTCTTAAGATTGTCAGATTTTTAGTTGTTTTTAACAAGAGGATTAATTCAAGTGTTTAGCCCATCACCTTACTGGAAACAGAATCTAAATTTAGTACACGATATCTCCAACTCACGCTGCTTATTTATGCTTTTGTCCTCTCAAGTAATTATATATGTCCATATGTTACAAGTGAGAATATTTGGTTTAAATTCCATGAAAAGAAATTGGGAAGGTGATCAGCTTTAGTGGTTAAGTATGTGGTAACCACTTCAGCAATGTTCCTGGCTTGGGTCAGTTTTTAAAGAGATTACCACAAAGTTGTGAAGACGATACCACAAGCCACTTACATCTGTTATTTTGAAACTGCCCAGGAAACTTTACATTTTTTATTTTTAGTTTTTACTTCCCTTCAGTTTATATTTCTGTTATAGTAGCCTTCTTCCAACACCAAAACCACACAAGCAAGCCATGGAGGTTGGTGGCTGCCCCCACAAGATAGGTCTATCTGGAGCCTCCAAATGTGACCTAATTTATGAAGAGGACCTTTGTAGACATAATTAAGGATTCTTCTTAAAATTTATCTATTTATTTTGAGAAAGAGAGAGAGAGAGCCAGAGCATGAATGGGAAAGGGGCAGAGAGAGTGAGGGAAAGAGGAATCCCAAGTAGGCTTTGCTCTGTCAGCATGGAACCCAACACGGGGCTTGAACTCACAAACCTTGAGGTCATGACCTTAGCTGATACCAAGTTGGATGCTTAACCAACTGAGCCACCCAGGTGCCCTGATATAATTAAAGCTCTTAAGAGGAGACTATCCTGGATTATGTAGGTAGTAGACCCTAATCCAATAGCAAGTGCCTTTATAACAAGGAAAAGACAAAGGCAGAGCCACAGGAAAAGACACAGAAGAGAAACACAGAGTGAAGGTGAAGACGGAGCAGGAGACTGAGGTGATAAATCTACAGAAGGTTGGAAAAAGGCACAGACTTCACACTCCCAGCAGGACCCAACCTTGCGAGCACCTTGATTTCAGACTCCTGGCCTCCACTACCATGAGGGGTTACAGTTCTGTTATTTTAAGCTACCAGGTTAAACTTGAACTTGTTTGGGCAGCTCTAGGAAACTAACGGCAGGTGCACACACTCTCTTTGCTCCAATAAGATTGAAAGTCTAGTTTCCCATCAATTATGATCAAGGTCAGGAACCAGAATGGAACATTCCCAAAGTCAAGAGTTTCTTGCTTATGTTCTTGCTTCAATCAAGTTTCCAGGAGTTTCCTATTAGTGTATGTGCTCAAAGCTTTTAACAAGTATAAAGCATTTCCTATTGCCGTTACTTTTTTCTTTTACCTTTTTTAAACATTTATTTTAGAGAGTATGTGCACACATGGGGGGGGGTTGGGATGGAGAGAGAGAATCCCAAGCAGACTCTGCTTGGGACTGGGCAGAGCCTGATGTGGGGCTTGAACCCACAAATGGTGATATCATGGCCTGAGCTCATGACCTGAGCCGAAGCTGGATGCTCAACCAACTGAGCCACCCAGGTGCCCTCTGTTACCATTACTTTTGAACATGCCTCACATCCAGGCTTGGCCCTTGCCATCAGTCCCCTCTTCATCCTTATCTATGATAGTATTTTTAATATTTGACCCTCCTCCTGTCCCCTCCTTCACATCTCCCCCTTCCTCCTCCAAATACATTGAAAAAATCTCTTTGAAACATCCAGAGTGACTTCGAACTTGGCAGAAAAGTCATTTTATCCAGTGAAGAACAACAAAACAGTTGCTAGAATTTGGATGGCTTTATTTATCATCGCAGCAGCTCTGTGAGGTAGGCATTGTCGGGACCATTTTATGAAAAAGGGCAGTTTTTCCCCAGTTTGAATCAAAGAACTGGAACCAGAAGGAGCCTTGGAGCTGCAAGCCTGACTGTTTCATTAATTTATTAAACAGTTTTGAGTAACTATAATGTCCTAGATTCTAAGATGCTCTGGGGATTCAGATGTAATCGATCTATTCCAGACTTCACCTGCTGGTGAGCAACTGTACATCACGATCCACACACAGTGTTAACTTTGGAGCGTTAAGAAATTTGATGTCAGGGCACCTGGGGGCCTCAGTCAGCGAAGCGTCTGACTTAATTTCGGCTCAGGTCGTGTTCATGATCTCACAGGTCGTGGTATCGAGCTCCATGTTGGGCTCTGTGCTGACAGCATGGAGCCTGTTTGGGATTTCTCTCTCCCTCTCTCTCTGTCCCTCCCCTGTTCACGCACACTCTCTCTCAAAATACCCCCCCCAAAAGATTAAATTTGATGTTAATTTTAAACCAAGGTAATTATAAGTAGTCATTTTTTACAGACTCCAGAAAATTGTAAATGGACAAAAATATGTTGTGGAGCCCTATTTATGTGGACACCTATAAATCTACTTTATTTATTGGGGCGCCCGGATGGCTTAGTCGGTTAAGCGTCAGACTTTCGCTTAGGTCATGATCTCGCGGTTCGTGGGTTCGAGCCCCGCGTCGGGCTCTGTGCTGACAGCCAGCTCGGAGCCTGGAGCCTATTTCAGAGTCTGTATCTCCCTCTTTCTCTGACCCTCCCCTACTCACGTTGTCTCTCTCTCTCTCTCCTAGAAATAAATAAAAATATTTTTAAAAATCTACTTTATTTATAACTATTACATAGTAGTTAGTAGAAGAACGTGCCATAATTTCCTTCCTTATTCCTCCATTGGTATTTCTAGTATTTTGTTGCAATAGACATCTTTTTGTACCAGTACTAAAGTATTTCTTAAAAAACTTATACTGGAATAGAAGTAGAGTTGCTGAGTCAGAGGACATTTATATTTTGATTTGATAGATACTGTCAAATTTCCCCGCCAAGCTGCCAGCTTATACTCCTATGTTTATGATGAGCATACACCTCTCCCCGTGGGCCCACCAACACTGACTAATGCTTATCTTTAAAATTCTGCCAATGTGAAGGGTGCAAGCGGCCATTTTGTTTTGATGGGAGGAGGGCAGAAGAGAAGGTTAGGGAAGATTCTCACTGTGTTCCCTTTGTATCTGATGGGAGACAGATCTGAATGAGCTGGGCTCCTCTCTCCTTCTGCCAGGCTGAGCTGGCCTGTGCTAGTCTGCAGAGGGGCAGCAAGGCTTTCAGTGGATGTTAGCATTCTGGATATACAGAGGCTCTTCTTGATTGTTCCACGATCCTCCATGTAAAGACTCCAACCTTCAGTGTAGATGTGGGCCCTCCATATGCATTTTCCCTACTCTTCTCTCTGGGCCCCAAGATGCCATCTTTCCTTTCTCATGGCCTAGAGAACCTAAGTGTTCTGTAGGTCAACATAGGATTGTAACAGCCCAAACGTGTAACGTGGCGTGAGATCAGGTCCTCTTTTTTGTGCATCCAGATTACTGTAAGAAGCCGGCCATGCTCTACTGGACTCTGGCCTCACTGCAGGTAGACCATCCATGCCTGGCCCATGCTGTGGGGAGATGAGGGTTTGGGGGATTCCGTGTTTTCTCCAATAGACCCTGTGCCACACTGGGTTAGTACTGCTGGGACTAGGGCTGTGTGTCGGTGACCGAGCCTCTCAGCATCACAGTATTTGTCATGCTCCCATTTTATACTAATGGAAACTTAATTTAAGCATGACTTGAGCAATTTTTTTTTCAGTGACGAAAACAACCGTTTATTATGTTCACAGAGTCTGTGGGTCAGGCATTCCCAGACAGGGCACGCCAGGGATGGCTTGCTTCTGCTACGTGCTGTCTGGAGCCTCAGCTGGAAGGCTGGAGCAGCTGGGGATAGAATCTTTGGAAAGCTTGGGAATGATGGCAGCTTAGCTGTTGGCCGGGCTTACCAGACACCGACGTGAGATTCTTTCACTTGTCCCAGTTTCCTCGGAAATGGTGACTGGCTTTGAGGACAGGCCCGAAGGAGAGAAGGCCAGGTGGTACCTTACCCCAGGCTTCAGAAGTCACATCGTGTCTGTTGTGTGGGGCAGTCACAGGCTCCCACTCAGATACAAAGCAGGAACACAGACGCCACACACCTTGAGGGAGGAAGGTCAGTCACACTCTAGGCACAGCCTGTGGAAAGCTGTGGCCATCTTTGGAAAATACAATCCACCACTTTCCTTAAGTGAATGCATTCTCTTCATTTCCAGACTGGAAGACATCTGGTCAGATATCTCCCACTAGTAAAATGTAATTGAAGGGGCGCCTGGGTGGCTTAGTCGGTTAACCGTCCGACTTTCGCTTGGGTCATAATCTCTCGGTTCGTGGGTTCGAGCCCCGTGTTGGGCTCTGTGCTGACTGCCAGCTCAGAGCCTGGAGCCTGTTTCGGTCTGTGACTCCCTCTCTCTCTGACCCTCCCCTGCTCATGCTGTCTCTCTCTCTCTGTCTCCTAGAAATGAATAAAACATTTAAAAAAAAAAAAAGAAAAGAAAAATGTAATTGAAGATCGAAACTGCTGGAATGATAGAGGATAATACATTTGTCTCTGCAAACAAGTCTGGTTCTAGGGACTCTTCAAATACACACCGTTTGTTTATTGTAGCTTCCCCAGAAGTAAATATCCCACAAAAAATAATTTCCCTTATATTTGTTATGACCTCCAAAATTGCTGACCCTAATTGACCCCCACACAGTTAGTATATTCTTTTTTTTTTTTTAATATTTTTTATTTATTTCTAGGAGAGAGAGAGAGAGAGAGATAGCGTGAGCAGGGGAGGGTCAGAGAGAGAGGGAGTCACAGACTGAAACAGGCTCCAGGTTCTGAGCTGGCAGTCAGCACAGAGCCCGACGCGGGGCTCGAACCCACGAACCGCGAGATCATGACCTAAGCGAAAGTCGGACGCTTAACCGACTAAGCCACCCAGGCGCCCCACAGTTAGTATATTCTTAAAGTCTTCTCAGTCCTTGGAAAGATCACCAGGAAGGTGAATGGCTAGAACTGCCTTTACTGCATCATAGGCTATAACCTCAGGATGCATAACCTTGACACAAAACCTTGCCATTTGAACAGGAGACCCATATTCCTGGCCGGTGGCACCCACTAAATAGTAGTCAATATCTAATATTCTTCCTGGGGTTTCTCTCTGGAAGGATACATTGCACTGGGGTTTTTTTTCTCACAATTTTACCTTTCACTCCTGACCCTGGATATTATATTCACACACCAAATTTACGTCTTTGAAACTAAAAACATCCTGCCTCCCCATGTTCATGTAATTGAGTTCCGGTCATTAGATTCTCGGTAGTTTGGAAACTAGAAATGGATCAGGTCTCATAAGGAAAGAAGATAATGGCCAGCACCACAGTCTTGAAGGCATAAATGAGGAGGGTGGTGGGTGATGAAAACACTTCTCTCATTCAGATGCTTGATGGTTCCTTGTCTTATGCATCAGAACAGGGCATCAGGTCAAGGAACTGTTGATGAATTCGAGTGGGAAACCAAGAGAACTCTTCCGCTGCTTCTTGGGGCTGAATGTAGTTCTACAAACTAATTAAAATTCTTTTCTGCCCCCATACTTCTGTCCATAGAAAGCAGGGAAGGTCTGTACCGTGACTTTTCCTGTAATTCACTGCCCAGGACACACAACAGTGGGGTCCATCCTAGCCTGACTGTGGCCACCGAGACAGGCATCCTGCACAGGGCATTTGACATCACACGGCCAAGTGTCACAATAAAGGAAGAGAGCATGTGTCTGTTGTCTGTCCTCATGCACGCGTGTTTTGGTCTCTGTGCACTACAGAAAGGGGACGCTTGTGTTTCATTACAAGGGAAACTGAATGCGGTAATGTGCTTTATTGATGTCGGCTTGTTTGGAGAATTGTAATATAAATCCAGTTAGCCTTACTTATATATTGGCTTTTTCATTCCATGAGTGAAATTTTTAAAGTGTGTCTTAAAATTAATGATGACTTATTAAATTGATATTATGAAGTCAAATCCTGCTCTTTCCGTTTAATGTATATACCGTTTATGTTTTTCTGGTTTTTGTTTTTTTTTTTTGTTTTTGTTTTTACTTTCAACCTACCTGTGTCACATTTTTATAGAGAGCATGTGATTGGATCATGGTTGTTGTTTTTTAATTCTCTCCACTAATTTTCTGTCATTTAGTTTTCTCACATTTAAGGTAGTTGTCAATATGCTAGAGCTTATCCTGGCCATTCTGGGTTTTTTTCTGTTTTGTGTGTTCTGTTTCTTGTTTGTTTCTCTTTTTCCTACCTTCCTGCAGTTTATTTGAACATATTTTAGGATTCCATCTTGGCTGGGACTGGAAGCTGTTGAGGTGTGTGTGTGTGTGTGCGTGTGTGTGTGGCCAAATATGTAGAACATAAAATTTAGCGCTTTAATCTTTTTTTTTTTTCAGAGAGAGAGAGAAAGTGCACACAAGTCAGGAAGGAAGAGAGGGAATATTAAATAGGCTCCATGCTCAGCATGTAGCCTCCATGGGGCTTGATCCCACAAGCCTGGGATCATGACCTGAGCTGAAATCAAGAGCTGGACACTTAACTGACTGAGCCACCCAGTCACCCTGCATCTTAATCATTTTTAAGTGTAGAGTCAGTGGCATTAAGTACATTTACAAGGTTATGAAACCACCACCACGATCTGCTTCCTGAACTTTTTCATCATCCTGGGCAGAAACTGTGTACCCATTAAACAGGGCAGCTGTCCTACATCCTGTCTCGATTTGCCTATTTTTGAGTATCTCCCAGAAGTGGAATTCTATGATATGTGTTCTTTTGTGTCAGGTTTATTTCACTTAGCACACTATTTTCCAGTTATATCCATGTTGTAGCATCTAGCAGAATATCATTCGGTTATTTGGCCAAACAATGTTCCACTGCGTAGATATACACCACATTTTGTGATCAGCTCATCTGCTGATGGACACTTGGGTCATTTTCACCTTTTGGCTCTTGTGACAGATGCCGCACTCGACATTGATGTACAAGTATCTGTTTGGGCCCCTCTTTGCCTTCAGCTTTCTTAGCTATATACACAGGGATGGAATTGTCAGATCATCTTGAGTGGTTTTTTTAGACACAGAAGTTTTCAAATATTCTTTGACGGCAGAGAGACTAGTTTTCCCAGGGCTTAGAATGGACAAAAGGGGGCTATGTTATGTAATGCCTTGGGACAGAATATTCTGTCAAGGCGTTACTCAAAGTAACTTTTCCAGCCACTACTATTATTACCTCCTAAGCCTTTGAGCAGTGTAAGTGGTAAGGGGAAGGTGTTATTGGGGCTAGCAGCATCTAAAGGCTTAGTTTTATTCAGGGTATGCTCTTTAGTGAATCAGGATCCAAGACTAGAGGAAAGTAAGAGTTTCCATAAAACCATTTTTTAAGCCACGGTTTGGAGAAGGCTTATAAAGTCCATAAAATTAGAGTTGATGGAATCAAGATGCAAAAGCATTCAGTTCCACTGGCATAGGCGTCTGGTTTCTGTTACCCAATTTGCTACTAACAGGACATGTAACCTTAGAGAAGTGACTTAGACTCATAGGGCCCCTGCTTCCTGTATAATATAACATGGGTGGAGGAGGGGTTGGAGAGTGGGGTGGGAGGGTTGGACTGGATAATTTCAGGTCCATTTCTACTCTATGCATCTATGACTTTAAAAAGCTTGATTGTTTTCTCATCCAGGTCAAATTTTTATTTGTAGATAGCCTTGATCCCTAGGCCCAGGCCATGTTGATTTATGAGATGAGCTGATTTTAACTCATCAGAGAAGCTATTGTTTGTTTCTATCATGCCACGCCTTTACTCAACTGAAAATGTGCAACATCAATTTAATATAACAAACATTTCCTCAAAGTGTGAACTGTATTCCAGGATCAGAGTTATTGGGTACTGTCATGTCCTAAATTTGTATTTAATACTGTAAAACTGTAGACTCAACAGGGGTTCACTTAAAAGCCATTATGCTCTCCTTAACTATTTTCTGTAAACACACCTGCCCTTTACAAACATCTGGCTCTTTCTATGAACTTGCCATCTGGTTTTGACTAAATTTCCTCTAGAAATTATGGTAGTATAGATTGGAAAAAAGCCTGATCCTCATTTTCCTGTGATGATTGCTTAGTTGTTTTGATAGCATGTAATGCATTTCTCATTCATTCATGCATTCTTCCAAAAAATATATCCCATGCTAGGTGTTGGGGATACAATAATCAACAAGACAGCCACACCCCCTGCTCTCATTTAGCTTCATGTTCAAACATGAAGACAGACGTTGAATAAGTAATAATAGGTGTGCTGGATGTTAAGATGGAGAAATGCAGACTCCACCATGCTATAGAAGCTTATAGTGGAATTTAACCAAAACTTTGGGTGTCAAAGAATTCTAGGTGAAGTGGCATTTGAAATGAAATCTGAGGAGTGATTGGGAGCTAGCCAGGCAAAGATAGGGAGTGGAATATTAAAGCAGGGGGGACAGCTGATGTGCACAAGTCCACAGAGGAGCAGGAAGACTCTAAGAATGTCACACTGGCCAGAGCGGTCAGAGGATTGGGGTGAGCAGTGGGAGATAAGGCTGGAGAGGGAGGCACACTCTGGGAGGTACATTAGAGGCTGCCCTAAGGATTTTGGATTGTTAGCTGTACTGATGTGTCCTTGGTGCTGGAAGTCCTCCCTTGAGCATAGAGACCAAATGCCTTGACACGTAGTGGGCTTCTTGTGTAGACTTTAAAAGCAAGAGCTACGAGGGACAGAGTTATGGGTGACAGAGTTGCCTGGCTAGTGGTTAGCCTGATAAGTTTGGTCCGTTATACCTGATGGGAAGGTAGCGGCTGAAATCGGTCACAATGGAGATGGAGAGAAACACATGGTGTATGCAAGTCAAGGATGACTGGAGAAGTATTTCCCTCCCTCCTGACTTTCTTCTTGGCCCAGATAGGAAGAGGAACAACCCAACAGTGCTCCACAGGAAGAGGAACCGTGCTTCCCTTGTTGGGTTCACTTCTGATGATGGGAGGCAGTGATTAGGACAGGCCACAAACAGAACAAAAAGTAGCTGTTTGCCAGCCTTTTTCCATCCAGTCGATCATAAATCTTGTATAAATATACAAATTAAACTAACTCAGTGAAACAATCTCATTAGAATTGTTTTTTCCTGACTGGCAAAGGGCACCATTAATCTTGATGAGCCATTGTTCCATATCTGTTTTTTTATCTCCAAATTTCAAAACCCTTAAAAACTGACACTTATGCATGAGATTCTTCCCAAAAGCAGGGAATAAGATGGAAATGGCCTTTGGGGTTTGTAGGAAAGGAAGATTGAAGTAGGGTTAAAAGGATGTGTGCTGGTCCTGGAAGCAGACCAGTTAATACTCCCAAGAAAGGAACATGCTACAGCTCTGTTTGTTGAGCTGATATTTATTAACCATTTACTGTGTGCCTCTGGTCCAGGCTCTTTGCCTGACACAGGCGATGCAAAGCAGACAGAGTGCTTGCTGTTTGGAGCCCCTCATTGAGCACAGTCCTAGAATGAATTCAGCGTCCGCTAATGCTGCTTAGAGAAAGAGTCTTCTAGGTTCTGGGAAATTGGGCACACACACAAAGAGCCACTTCCAGATGGGTGGAAATAATGATTTTATTAGTCAGTGCTGTACCCAATAAATCCCAGCGTAGGCTTCTTTGATAAAATACATGTTACAGAACATGACTGAAAACCAAGGCTCTCATGAGGCCCCCAACCCCCTGTCCTGGACTTCTGTTTGGGGACTGGCCGTGTTCTGTTGTGCCTACACATACAACTGGGCTTTTAGGGGAAATTCTGAGCCCAACCAATCGCCTAAAAAAGAACCCATGCCTGCCCCCTTCACAAACCCCCAGTCCTGAGGCTTGACCCACTGAAGCACATGGCCATGTGAATGTGTGTCTGGCCATTCAGATTAGTCTTTCTATTCTACATGCCATGGAAACACAAGGAAAAGGGAGTTAACTGTTCTCTAAGTGGGGGCAAAAAGTAAGGGGTTCCAGACCTGCGTGAGACCGGATAGGTTCCTGTGCTTGGATTTTTTTTAGATATCTCTGCACCCTTCTCACAAGCCCTTCTTTTTACTCGAGGAGGTTCTGATTTCTGGCAACAAATGAATGAGGCGGATCCAGTTTCTGAAAAGAGCAATGAGGGAAGGAAGCCTGGGGAACAGGAACATTTAAGTGAGGCAGAGGAGAAGGAGGAAACAAAACCAGAAGAAAACAGAGCAAGCAGCTCTGGAGGCCCAGGAACCAATGTATTTTATTCACCGATTTCTAGACAGTGGAAAGTTTCAGGGAGAATTTGGGCATCAGTACTGAGCGAAACAGTGAGGCTGGTACAGTAATGCTTGGCAGGTGCTTATCGCACCTTCCTGGATGGCCTTCATTCCAGGCGTTGGTGGGAGAAACCGGATAGATGGTCACGGGGGAAGAAGATTTAGGAAGTGGAGAGGAGTAGTAAGAGTAACAAGAAACTTGGCAGATGAAAAAGAAGAAGAGAGCGGGTAGAGTTACCAGAAGAGGCTATCATCTCAGGGAGGTTTAGACGGACCGTGCTGAGAGATCTAGAGAAAAGGAGTGCATTGTGGGTGAGAGCAGGCAGAACACAACTCTTCCCCGGGAGAAGGCTGGCGCACTTCTATGCAAGGTGCAGTGTTCTGTTACAGTGGTTTCTAACCAGAGTTTGAGAGAGAGAGAGAGAGAGAGAGAGGATGAGGGTACTGGGGAAGGGACTCTCAGGGGAGCACAGCTGAAATGTGTATTCTGAGTCAGGCCAGTTTGAAGAGATCTTCCTTTTATAGCCACGCTTGAGTCACCATCAGGCTGTAGAATGCACCCCCCCCATTCCCCTCCAAATCCCCCGAGCATTTCGTTTGCAAATGAGCAGGTTTCTTTTCTCTGGCCAGGTGCTATTTGGGAGGACGTCCATCGGTAGAGGGAGTAGGCTGGGTAGAGGAGTGGTCTGGAAGCTTGTGGGATTTTTTTAGTTACTTGTGTCAGCAGATTATCTGTAGTCTGTCTTTTTTCAGTATTCCTGACCGACAACCGTTAGATCCTTTAACTGTGGAATCTGGTTTTTCTTCAGCTGGAAAAGAAGTTTTCTTATTATTTCTTTGATCGCTCCTTTTCATTTCGTTCTCTTTTTTCCCTCTGAAGGCAAATTCTTATTTATTCTCATAGTTTCTTCCTGTTTATTTTGTGTTTCATCATTTCTCTCTCTTCTGTGTTCTTTTTTTGGCGAGGGGCGATGAGATTCCTTAAATTGATTTCCTCATTCACAGATTCTAAATGCGGTTTGGTCACTCTGCGACTTAAGGCCTCTTCTGATTGTGCACTTCTGTGGCACCCGCAGTTCTGTTTCTTATGGCTGTTTGTTCCCTTGCTGCTCTCTGTTCATTTTCCTGTTCTGTCTCTACCACATCTTCCTGCAGGTCACTTTGTCCTTTGAGACTTAAATTTCTAACTCCCCATCCCATACCTCATGGGAGGTCTAATGCCCCTCCTAGGGGTTTTATTTTTTCTTTTTAATTCCAAAGGGTTTTGTATAAATGGACCCCTCAAGGTCCAATTTTCTTTGGCCAATGGTCTCCTGACATCACTCCTCCTTATAGCCCATCCTGGCCCAGATAGAGGATGCATCTTTCCCTGTGTTTCCCAAGTTCTATTCACCTTATATGGGGCTCTCTTTGCTGGAGGGGTGGTATCACTGCTCTCCAGAGGGCACACGCTGTCCTTGAAAGTCCTTCCCCCTCCCCGTCTTGGGAGCCCGCATGCGCCTGCTTTCCCAGCCACCTTACCCCTGCCTCCCCTCTGGTCATGCTCATTCAAGAACCTCCTTCTCCAGAATCCTAGTTTCTTTCTCTGTCAGTACTTAAACAGGCGAAAAAGCTATCACCCGACCTGTTTTCTCCTCAAGATAGTCCAGTGTCCCGCTATTAAAGTGACCATGTGTACCTCAATGCACTAATGAAAAACATGTTTATTTAAGTTCTACCCTGTGTACTAAGTCCATCTTGGGCAGATATCTTCACCCTAAGCACTCAACTTGTTATTGTTTCCAATACCCAATTTCCCTCGTGTGTAGCGGTTCTTGTACCCTCTTTAATTTCTCTTATTTGTTCGACTTCCTTGGTTTCTCTAAAGTCCCTCCGTGTTGGCAGGCAATGCGGGTTCCTATGGCAATTGTGCCCGTTTCTTCTGGCAGTTTCCTGCCTCCTTTCCCTAAGTGAGGCTTGTGTAAAATTTATGATACATGTAATAGATGTACAGCCACGAGCAATAAAATACAAACCCTAGAGAGTGTGGTTCTGGTATGAGCCAGCTCTTGGTCCTCTCTCAGAGGCTCGAGTCGCCGTTAGCCAGGAGTGAAAAAACACACTTGTTACCATCTGTTCTGTTCTCCTTTGTCTACCTGATTTAGATTCACTTTTGTGATGCATCTGACCCTCATAGCATACCTTTGGGTGCTAGTTGTCTTGAGCTGGCCATATGCTTGTGGTAGGGCTGGTAAAACATTCATGAAAGTTCATAGCTGCTTAGTGCACAATTGGAAATGTCCAGTTGACTAGTTACATGCCAAATAACACTGCAAAAATGGTGCAAAAAGCCTGTGACAGTGCAAAAGAACTCTTACATTAGCTGTTGTGAGTGTAAATTGGTAGAGTCTCTTTGGAAAATTGTTTGACAATACCTATCAAAGTTGAACGTTTATATACCACTTGACCCAGAAATGCCATCTCTGGGTATGTCCCCAACAGAAATGAGCACTTACATCCACCAAAAGTTATGTGCAAAAATATTCATAGCATATTTAATCATAATAGACAACAACAAGGAACAATCCAAATACCTAACAATAGTAGGATAAAGAAAATGTAGTATATTTATACAATGGAATAGTAGGAAGTAGCGGAAAGGAACACCCAACTGCTATGTACAATAATATGGACAAATGTCATAGTCATAATGTAAGAGAAAGAGCCCAGACATATAACTGTACGATTCCATTTATATGAAATGCAAGAGTAGGCATAACTAACCTGTAGTGATAGAGGTCAGAAGAGTGGTTGGTACTGGAGTGGGTATTGGTAGGGCAAGAGTTGGCTGGGGTACCACCAACGTTCTATACTTTGATGTGGGAGGCAGTTGCATAGGCGTATATCTACGTAAGACATCATGGGGACGCCTGGTTGGCTCAGTCCGTTAGGCATCTGACTCTTGATCTTGGCTCAGGTCTTGATCTCAGGGTCACGAGTTCAAGTCCCATATTGGGCTCTGCACTGGGTGTGAAGCCTATTTAAATTTAAAAAATCATAAAGCTGTACATTTAAGATTAGTGCACCTTACTATATGTTATACTTCAGTTTTTAAAAAGTATGATGTGACATGTCATAAAACGAGGAAAGGAAGAATTTGAGAGACTTTCTTGATTTGGGAAGGAGAAGAACACTTTCAGGGCCAGGTGTTACCTGGGAGTGCCTTATGCCTATATCCTTCCTTTATCCTAGTAACAGACATTTCTCCTCTTAGAACAGGTTAAAGCTGACTTGCCACTTCACTGATGATTTGCCATTGAGTTGGTCCCTCCACGCCATCGTAAGCACCCTAGGGGATGTGAGTCCTTAGTCACACTTCGTTCACTCCAGAAGCTTACAGTGTTACAGAGAGACTCGACTAGCAGAAAGAACATATTTAGAGAATGTAGTATTCCTCCCTTCAAGTACAATTTGTGAGGGGCAGAATTCTCCAGGAATTCAGGAGAAAGAAGAGTCAGTTAGAAATGAAGTGAGTGAAGGGCGCCTGGGTGGCTCAGTCGGGTAAGTGTCCAACTCTTGGTTTTGGCTCAGGTCATGATTTCACAGTCCGTGGGTCTGAGCCCTGCACTGTCAGCACAGAGGCTGCTTGGGATTCTTTCTCTCCCCCTCTCTCTGCCCCTCCCCCATGCCTGCTCTCACTCTCTCTCAAAAATAAATAAATAAAACTTAAAAGAAAAAAGAAATGGAGTGATTTCAATGAAGGAGGAAGAACTTGAGGGTTTTTAAACCGATGGGCAAACAAATTGTCTGATAGTCCTTTATTGTTTACTTTATTGTCCTTGTTTGAAGAATCGTACAAGACCTGCTAGCAGGTGCTGGGATAGTGACCAGCCGAGAGACAGGGAATTTGTCAAATAGGGGAAATCAACAATGGAGAAGATCCCAGACTTGCCAGGAGATCTGGGTTTGGACCCTGAACTGGCACCAGCCTGGGCTTCAGGGGCTGGGGAGACAAAATCGCAGTCAGAAGGGTGTAGGAATCAGGGATGACCCGGGGCCAGAGCTAAACTCTACACCTTGATGGAAAATAGTCTACAGATACCCTTTATTCTCTAATAAAGCACTTATTCCTACTGTATTAAATATGGTGTATGGACGCGTATGTGACAGGCTGACTCAGAAGAGTACAGAAAGCTATGGGGGGTATTAATTCCTCTTTGATGCTCTGTCCCCTCTCACCTCATTTATGTGCCTGCACATATATACATACACAGACACACCCAACACATGTCTTCCCACATACATACCTCCCCACATCCACCCAACCATACCCATATACCCACCCACACCCATAAACACTTACATTCCCCCACCCCCTACATACACCCACACCCCCTCCACACACACCCACATATCCATACACACACACTCTCACACACCCACACATCCCTACTCCCCCTACCCCCCATCACCACACCCTCACACACACCCACGCACACACTCACATACCCCCCAGCCCTCACATACACATCTCCCCCAGACACGCACCCCTACCCACATACCCCATACCCCTGTCTACCCACCCACTACCACCCCCTACACACCATACATCCCCACAGCTACTACCCCCGTACACATCTCACTCCACACCCACCACACACACACACACACACACACACACACACACACACACACATACCCCATAACCCGCCCCCACACACCCACGTACATCCTACCCTCTGGTGCTTTCAGGGAATTGAAGTTTGTCTAATCGTCACCCTCCACTTGCCAGGCTATAATGGGTGGAGCCGTGTGGGTGGGTGAAGGTTGGCAGATATACGAATAAAACTGAAATTCACATCAGCTGGCTCAGTGTCTGTGCTTCCAGAAGTCTCCCTCACCTCCTGTGCTTTCATAATTGCTTTTGAAAAGGTTTTCCAGCTTCAAAGAGATCAAATCAAATTTGTTACCATGCAAATCGAAATTTACAGGCTGGAGTCATTCTAGAGGTTCTAAACATCATACAAAAGATTTCAATCTCCCTCTGTTTCTGCTTTCTCTAAGGAGCTGTTTTGGGCTGTTTGACCCCTTCCTAGCAGGAATGGAACAAAGGTATGGTTTACAGTTTCTTTATTTTCTTACAGAGTTTAGGATTGATATGTTTGGTACCTTGTCTTTACTGCTTCTGATGAAAAGGTACAAGAACTGAAAACTCGTGGTTGAGGATGGGGTGAATCTCATGAAGCTAAGATGATTTGGGGATATGTGTGCCGTCTCAGGAGCCTAGGATTCACAACTCAGTCAGTCACTGGGGTGTTGAGCTTGCCTCTTCCACAGCCTGCCTGTCCTGAAATTCTACCTGCCAGAACCCTCTCTCTGCCACCCCCTGCCCACTCTGCCCAGCCCTTCACTGGTGACATCTTCTTTCCTGCAGATTTCCATTACTGTTGTCTCTGGGTACCAGCAGATCTTCCTGATTTTGGAACTTGCTCCTGTCCATACATTGCCTCCTGCTTTGCTTAGGGCTCAAAAAGCCTTAGGGCCATGAGAAATCCTAAAGGGTCAGGGCTGAAGGAGCCCATGGGGAGTTCAAACCCCAAAGGGTTTAGAGCTGAGGGCTGCTCTGGACTGAGAGGTGCCCTGACTTCCTGATTCAGAAGTGCAGTCAGCCTTAAAGTTCCTACAGTGCAATGCTGACTCCATCGGGAGGTATATAAGGCATTGAGGGCTGGGCTGGAGCTTACTTGCCATCTGCAGCTTGTTTCTGTGGGGACAGGTCATGTGCAGTACAAATAAATTGTAGACTGCTGCCTGGTCATGTTGGGGATACTCTCTGTAGGACATTTCCTTTTTAAAATGTCAGCATAATATTTGGGTGCATGCCTAGTTCTCAAGTAAACATGAAGCTGTTATAAGATATTCTAGGAATATTCACACATTTAAATCCCAAGTTCATGAAAAAGGTTTTGTATAAATCACTATTGTGGGTCATTAAGTGCAATATTCATTTCTTCTTTCAACAAATATTAATTGGGATCCTCACGAGTGCTAGGTTCTTGGGGGTGCAGTAGCAAACTTGTACACACATGGTTCCTTCCCTGTGTGGTTTTCAGTTTTTTTTTTAGGGGGCACAGAAAATTAATCAGTCTCATCATTAAAGATGTGATTATAGGTTTAATAAGTCATATGAAAGAAAGGTACATGGTGCTATGAGACTGTATTATAGGAAGTATTGACCTTCTCTGGAAAGTCAGGGAATTTCCCAGTGGAGATGATTGAGCTGAGGTCTAAAGGGTAGGAGAGCAAAATCTAAGCAGATGGGATCAAAACAAAATATTCTGGGTACAGGGCTATGCTTTGAGGAAATGAAAAACGGCCAGGTGTTGGGAGAAACAGTATAGATAAAAATGAGCTGGAGGAAGTGATTGGGGTCACTGTGTTCCTGGCCATGTTAGGTACTTGCCCTTCTGGAAACAATGACGGGAGATTGATGCATATTTGAGAGGTAGGAGGATTGGCAGGATGAGATTATCTTGAAATGTCCATCTTAAATGTTATTCCGGCCATGGTAGAAAGAATGATTTAGTGACAGCAGGGTGATCGTGTAGGGGACTCTGACAGTGGTCCAGAGGGAGATGATGGTAGTTTGGGTGAGGTCGTAGAGGAGGATGGCTGTGAAATACACTTTCTATATGTAAAATGGTAAAATGGATGGATTTGAATTGAATATGGGATGGCGAGAGGAAAGGAGGTGCCCACTAATAGGGGGCCGTGGTGGCTGTATGAAGGTTTGGGGATGGGTGAGATGTGCCAAGTTGAATTTTGGACATGCTAAGTTTCAGGTGTCCTTAAGCTATCCTGAAGGATATGTCCAAAAGGCAGTTAACTATACAGAAATGGCTTGTGGAGCCAGTCTGCGTGCGCGCATGCGCACGTGTGTGTGTGTGTGTGTGTGTGTGTGTGTGTTTGAGTTATGAGTGTTCTGGGGCCGTAGGTATGGATGAGATCCTTTAGGAGGAAATGTCAAAAGAAGATGTAGACCAGAACCTTGAGTAACTACAACATTTAAAGACCAGGTCGTGGAAGGATGAGTCAACAGTGGAAACAGAAAGCATGAGCAGAAATGTAGGATAGAAACTAGTGAGCTGTTAGGTGTATAGAAACGGCAATCCCAAAAAGTATTTCTGACTGTGAAGGTGAGGAGAAAAATAACTAGCTGGAGACTACGTGGGGCTGAGACATTTTTTTTTCCATTAATGAGAGAGATCTGGACAGTTTAAAAGTCAATCTAATGCTGTATGATTCCGTTTATGTATCACTTGCAAAATGGGATTGAGGGTAGGGAAGAAATAAATGAGTGGTTGCCAAAGGGTAGGCACAGTGGGGGCGAGTTCCTTGGGAGTTCCACCGAGTCAGGTCCTTGGTGATGATGGAAGAGTTACGTATCTTGATGTGGTGGTAGCTACACAAGTCTATACATGGAATAAAATCTCATAGAACACACACACACACACACACACACGTGCATGAAAATGGGTGCATGTATAACTGGTGACTGTGGGATAAAGTATGTACCCAACAGTATTGTAGCAACATCAGCTTCCTGGTTTTGATATTATAATACAGTAATACAGTGATCTAAGGTGTCATTAGTAGGAGAAGCTAGTTGAAGGAGACAGAGGACCCGCAACTATTTTTGCAAATTTATGTGAGTCCGTTTTGAAAACAGACCCAACCCAGGTCTATTTTATTTTTATTTTAAACCTTATTTCCAAAGGAAAGGTTTTAAGAAATCAGTGATAGTGAAAGATAGGAAATTTACAATGGAAAGATGTCCTGGAGAAAATGTCTTTTTCTTTAGTATTTTGTCCTGTAGGTGACAAAATACTCAATCATTAATCTCATCATTATTTCTCATGCATCACACACAGGAAGCACTTATCATTAAAATATAACCCCAGGGGAGTGCCTGGCTGGCTCAGTTGGTAGAGCGTGTGACTCTTGATCTCAAGGTCATGAGTTTGAGCCCCATGTTGGGCATAGGGATTACTTAAAAGAAAAACAATTTAAAAAATTTTGCAGCACCTGGGGGGCTCAGTCAGTTAAGCATCTGACGCTTGATGTCAGCTCAGGTCATGATCTCATGGTTTGTGAGATCGAGCCTTGAGTTAGAGGCTCTGCATGGATCGTGTGGAGCCTGGTTGGGATTCTCTATCTCCCCTCTGCCTTGGTCCCTCCCCCATTTGCTTGTGTGGGAGCGCGCTCTCTCTCTCACTCTCAAAAATAAATAAATATACTTTAAAAAATTAAACCTGTAACTCAAACCCCTCCATTTCTTGTCACTGGAAGACAATCCAGAGGCAATTTGGGGAACTTAGGCAAAGGCATTGGTGTCTGACCTTATGCACTGGTTTTAGCTGGTGTCAGAGGGTGTCTGCTCCTCCCGGAAGGGCAATCTTTATTTACATTATATATCATAGTACATGAGGAGTGCATATGCTTTGAAAAGCCTTATTTATGTACATATGTATGTATGTATGTATGTATGTATGTATTTTTCTTTCCAAGTTTTTATTTAAATTCTAGTTAGTTAACAGACAATGCAAGATTGCTTTCAGGAGTAGAATTCTGTGGTTCATCACTTACATACAACACCCAGGGCCCATCCCAACAAGCGCCCTCCTCAGTGCCCATCGCCCATATAACGCACTCCACCGCTCACCCCACTCCATCAACCCTCAGTTTGTTCTCTATTTAAGAGTCTCTCATGGTTTGTTCCCCCATCTTTTTTTCCTCCCCCTCTCATATGGTTATGTTTTGTTTCTGAAATTCTACATATGAGTAGAATCCTGCGGTATTTGTCTTTCTCTGCCTGACTGATTTCATTGAAAAGCCTTATTTAAGAGACCAGTTTCCCCACTATTTTTGTTATGTCATATAAGGTACATGCAGAAGAGTTCATAAAACATAAAAGCTTAACACTTACAAATACTACTTTAACCCAAGTCAGTAACTGTACCTTGCCTACTAGCACCCCAGAATTCTCTTATGTACCCCCTTATCTTTTTAAAAATTGATTAATTTTGAGAGAGACAGAGTGCAAGCAAGGGAGGGGCAGAAAGAGAGGGAGACACAGACTCAAAGCAGGCTCGAGGCTCCAGGGTGTCCGCACAGAGCCCAACGCAGGACTCCAATCCATGGTCTGCAAGATCATGACCTGAGCCATAGTCGGATGCTTAACCGAGTGAGCCACCCAGGCGCCCCTCCTTTCCCATTTTTGAAAATAGCTTTATTAACGTATGATTTAAATACTATAAAATGGATCTGACTTAAGTGTCCCAGTCAATAGTCTTTGGTATATTTACAGAGATAGGCAGCTGTCATCACAATAATTTTAGACTCTTTCCATCACCCCAGAAGAAACCTCATGTCGATCACCAGTCATTCCAGATTCCGCATCCACATCTTGACTCTGGCCCCTGGAAGCCACTAATCTACTTTCTATTTCTATGCATCTGTCAATTCTGGGCATTTTACATAAATGGGATTCTGTGATATGTGGCCTTTTATGGCTTCTTTCACTTAGTGCGGTATTTCACTTATCTACATTGCAGCATGCGTCGGTACATCATTCCTTTTTATTGCCAAATCATCTTGTGTTGTGTAGATATGCATGTTATGTTCATCCACAAATCAACTGATGGACATTCAGGTTGTTTTCACAGTAGCCAAATGAATACTTGTATACACGTTTTTGTGTGGACATACGTTTCCAGTGCTTGGGGGTAGAGACCCAGGAATGCCACTGCTGAATCATACAGAAATTTGGCGTTTAACACATTGAGAATCTGCCAAATTGTTTCCAAAAGTCCCACCAGCAAATGCATGTTGGTCTCTGTTTCTCAACATCCTCATGAAAGCCTGGTATTATTTGTATTTGTTATAACAGCCATCCTCAGGGATGTGCGGTGCTGTCTCACTGTGGTTTTGATTTGAGTTTCTCTCTTGACTAATGATGTTGAGCTTCTGTTCACGTGTGTACTGACCATTCATGTATCTTGTTTGTAGAAATGTCTACTCAAATCCTTATTTTTTATTTGGGTTATTTGCTTTGTTACTGAGTTTTAAGAGTTTTTTATACATTCTTGACACAAAATCCTCATCAGGTACATCATTTACAAACATTTTCTTGAGGTTTGTGTGTTGTCTTTTCACTTTCCTGATGGTGTCATTTCAAGTGTAAGAGTTTTTTATTTTAATAGCAAAATTGATCAATTTTGTCTTTTTTTCTTTTGTATTTTAAAGAGGGAAAGAGAGAGAGAATGCATGTGCTTGTGAGCAGGGGAGGGGCAGGCGGAGAGAGAGAAAATCTTAAGCAGGCACCACACCGTGCAGAGTCCGACTTAGGGCTTTGATCCCACAGCCCTGAGATTATGGGCTGAGCTGAAATCACTGTCGGATACTCAACTGACTGAGCCCCCCGGGAGCCCCAATTTTGTCATTTGTCACTTGTGCTTGTTTTCACTTGGTATGGTATCTAAGGAAGATTGCCTGACCCAATGTCACAAAGATTTATTACTTTTTAAAAGTGTAAATGAACCCAAGATGTCCCTGTGTATTCATCTCTAGATGCTTCATTTTTATCTATTTTTTAGTGTTGTTTTTGTTTTTTAAAAAAATTTTTAAATGTTTATTTTTGAGAGAGACAGAGTGCAAGTGGGGGAGGGGCAGAGAGAGAGAGAGAGAGAAGGAAACACAGAATCCGAAGCAGGCTCCAAGCTCCGAGTCAACACAGAGCCTGACACGGGGCTCATACTCGTGAACTGTAAGATCATGACATGAGCCAAAGTTGGCCACTTAACCCACTGAGCCACCCAGACACCCCTAGGTTGTTTATCTTTTAAGAGCAGGCAGAGACCCATTAGCTGAAAAGCTGGTGGGGCCAAACTCAAATTCTTGTACATTCAGTGGCTTTAAACATAGCCCAAATGGGCAGAATTGAGTCCTATAAAGACTGCTTTGCTTACCTTATGAAGCCGACAGCGTTTATTAGCCGTAGACAGAACAAGCCGTGGTGCCCTGAGGACCTCAGGCTCGCCTACACCTTGAACTCTCTGGCACATGCTCTCTACTGTGCTGCTGAGCCGACGTCACCTTGATGCATCAGCCTCTCTCCAGTCCCCCGCTCCCTTCGCCATTCCCTGGCTCTTCTCCCCTGAGGTCACCGGCCCTGCCTGTGGACAGGCAGCGGGAGGCCTGAAGAGCCTCCCTTCGCCTGCCCTCTGGGTCTCTCACCAAAGCCTGTGCACGTTACTGCCATCTTGTGGCCTTATTTTATCTTATCTTTGATCAGCCCTGAAATCCTCCAACTCATTCCCTATAGTTTTCTTCTAAAAGTTGTATAGTTTTACCAAGTACATTTAGGTCTGTGATTCACGTCTTTAAATTTTTTATGTGGTGCGGGGCAGGGGTACCATTTCTTTCTTTTGGATGTGGCTATTCAGTTGTCCCTCCAGCATTTATTAAAAAAAAAAACCAAACCCTATTCTTTCAACTCTTATGGTTTTGGTACCTTTGTTGAAAATCAGCTGGCCACACACACACATACACACACACACACACACACACACGATTTATTTTTGGACTCTCAGTTTTCTTCCATTGGTATCTGTGTCTGTCCTTACGTCAGCACCACACTGTCTTGATGGCTGTAGATTTGCAGTAAATTTGAAATGGGGACATGTGAGTCCTCCAACTTGGTTCTTTTTAAAATTGCTTTGACCACTCTGGGTCTTTAGCATTTCCATCAAGATTTTAGAATCAGCTTGTCAGTTTCTGATTTTTGGATAGGGGTTGCATTAAACCTGTAGATCAATTTAGGGAGAATTTCCATCTTAACAATTTTAAGTATTCTGATCCATTAATGTGAGATGTCTTTTTCCTTATTAGAAGCTTTAATTTCCTTTAATGTTTTAAGTTTTCAGTGCACAAGCCTGGCACTTCTTTTGTTTAATTTATTCCTCGGTGTTTTATTCCTTTTGATGGTATTCTGAATGGAATTACTTTTATAATTTCTTTTTTGAATGGTTTATTGCTAGCATATAGAAACACAATTGATTTTTGTTATTATTCTTATATCTGTACCTTTGCTGAACTTAGCGGTTAACTCTGGAAACTTTTCATTAAATCTCTTAGGATGTTCTAAATATAAGATCATGTTTTCTGCACATAGTTTGACTTTTCCTTTCCAATCTTAATGGCTTGTATGTATTTATTTAGCTTAATCTGCCTGAGTAGAACCTTCAATATAGTGTTGAATGGAAGTTTAAGAGAAGACATCCTTGCCTTGTTTCTGATCTTGGGGGAAAACAGCCAGTCTTTCGTCAAGTATAATGTTAGCTGTGGGTTTTTTGCAGAATAGATTGAAGACATTTCCATATGTTCTTAGTTTTTTAATTTTAATTATCAAGAACTGTTGGATATTTTTGTCAAATGCTCTTTCTGTATCTTTTGAGATGATCATGTGGTTTTTATCTCTTACTTTATCAATATGTAAATTGATTTTTGATGTTAAATCTATCTCATATTCCTATGATAAATCCCACTTGGTGTGTAACCATTTATAAAGGATTGATATTAGTTTTTCTCAAAATGTTCAGTAGAATTCATCAGTGAAGCCATCCGGGCTTTCCTTGTGGAAATACTAATTTTACCTACTCATTCAATATCTTTACTTGTCATAGGCTTATTCAGGTTTTCTATTTCTTCATGAATCACTTTGGGCAATTCATATTCCTCCAGGAATCTGTCCATGTCACTTCTGTTATCTTATCTGTTGGCATATAGTTATTTAAAGTATCACTTTCAGTCCTTTTAATGTGTGTAAGATTGACGATAATGTCTCCTTTTTCATTCCCGAGTTTTGTGATAGGTATTTTCTCTCTTCCTCTGGGTCTGTCTGCCTAAACGTTTGTCAATTTGATGATCTCGTCAAAGAACCCTCTTGTGGTTTCATTGATTCCTCTAGTGTTTTGTGTTCTGCTTCATTGATTTTCTAATGTAATTGTTGTTAGTTTCTTCTCTTTGCCTTGGGTTTAGCTTGTTCTACTTTTTCTAGATCTAAAGTTGCAGGTTTGGTTATTGATTTATGATTTCCTCTGTTCTAATACAGCCGTTTGAAGCAATAAATTTCCCTTTATGTCCTGTTTCGGCTGCCTGGCGTGTCATGTGATTCTTTCTGATTCTAGTTCTCTCCCCACCAAAGGCATGGACTCCTCTTACTCCTGTAACATCTTTCTCACTTTCCTAAACAATAGACTTTAGTTGCCTATTTGGGAATGTTAACTTTTAAAAATATTTTTAATTTTAGAGAGAGGGTGAGAGGGCACATGAGTGGGGTAGAGGGGCAGAGGGTGAGAGAGAGAAAGAGAGAGAATTGTAAGCAGGCTCCACGCTCAGCACGGAACCTGATGTGGGACTTGATCTCAAGACCCTGGGATAGTGACCTGAGCCAAAATCAAGAGTTAGATGCTCAATAACTGAGCCATCCAGGCACCCCTGTTTGGGAATGTTATTTGAATGAAGTCACGTTGCATATATTTGGACACACGTGTGTGTGTGGTCCCTTAACATACTGGTGTTATGTTTTTACAAGTAGTTTTACTTTGTTCATTTACATTTTGTCTTATCTGCCATGACATGATATTGTACCACTATAATTTATTTATGTAAGATATAAACGTGTATTTTATCATTTTATTTTTGATGAACATTTGGGTTTCCAATTTGAAGCTACTATGAATAATACTGTGATGTACATCCTTCTCCATGTATCTTGGAGAATATATGCACACGTTTCTTTCATGTTGAGACTCAGAAGTAGGACTGGTAAGTTACTGTGTGTGTATTTTCTATTTCATTAGCAAATGCCACTGTTTTCCAATGTGACTGAACCATTAGTAATATGAGAGTTTCCATCACTCCCCGTAAACACTTGGTATTTTCAGTTGTTTTAATTTTAGTCATTCTGGTAGGTGTAGTGGTATGTTAGTGTAGTTTTAATTTTCATTTCCCCAATTGCAAAGTTGAGCCCTCTTTTTGTGTTTATTGACCATTTGAAAATTCTCTTTTGTGAAGTACTGTTAAAATCTTTGTTCATTTTTCTTGTATATTGCAGTCTTTTAAAAAATTTTTTTTTTAATCTTCATTTTATTTTTGAGAGAGAGACAGAGCATGAGCAGGGGAGGGGCAGAGAGAGAGGGAGACACAGAATCCAAAATAGGCTCCAGGCTTCAAGCTGTCAGCACAGAACTCGACATGGGGCTTGAACTCATGAACTGTGAGATCATGACCGAAGTCGGATGCTTACCGACTGAGCCACCCAGGTGCCCCAATTGCATTCATTTTGTTTTTGATTTGTAGAAGTTCTTATCTATTCTGTAAAGAAGGCCTTTGTTATATGTGTATTACATATATCCCATTTTGATGGTTTGTCTTTTCATTATTTATCGTGCCTTTGGACAATATTCTTTTAGAAAAAAAATTTTTAAGTTTATTTATTTTGAGAGAGACAGAGATAGCACGAGTAGCAGAGGGGTAGAGGGAGAAAGGGAAAGAGAGAGAATCCCAACCAGGCTCCACACTGTCAGCGCAGAGCCCGACATGGGGCTCAAACTCACAAACCATGAGGCCAAGACCTGAGACGAAATCAAGAGTTGGACACTTAATTGACTGAGCCACCCAGGCACCCCTACTTTTAATGTAGTTTGAAATACCAATAATTTTCTTTTTGGGTGATGCTTTTTGTGTTTTGTTGAAAAAAATCCACACTACCCCAAGATCCTGAAGATTTTTTTCCTGTGTTATCTTTCAAAAAAACTTTATTGTTTGCCCTTTTCTAAGATTTTATTTTCGAGTAATCTCTCTACCCAACATGGGGCTCGAACTCAACCCCGAGATCAAGAGTCACATGCCCTACTGACTGAGCTAGCCAGGTGCACCCTCCCATTTTTTTTTAAAGACACATTTACATTTATTCAGTGCCATGATTAGACTCTTACACTTTTATCAGTCAACAACATGGGTGCAAAAAACAAAGTCTACATTAAAACCCTTTGTTGGAATATTTTGCACTTTCCCCATAACAGAAATTAATATAACCATACAATTAGTCACAAATACAGTCCAATCCATGAGGTTTTTGCTCTTACACATGAAGATTGTTTAAAACATGTCTTTGGTTTTGGTTTTTTTTTTTAAGTTTTAATTTAAATTCCAGTGAGTTAGCATACAGTGTAATGTTAGTTTCAGGTGTACAATATAGTGATTCAATGATTCCATTCAACATCTGGTGCTCATCACAACTAGTGCACTCCTTAGTCCCCATCCCCTATTCCCTCCCCTCCCCCCGCCCCCGCCCCCGGCCTGGTCACTGTCATGTTCTTTATGCTTAAGAGACTGTTTCTTGGTTTGTCTCTTTTTTTAAATTAGGTTTGTTTGTTTTGTTTCTTAAATTCCACACATGAGTGAAATCATATGGTATTTGTCTTTCTCTGACTAACTTATTTCACTTAGTGTCATGATGTGGACGGAGCTAAAATAAGTCTTTGTAGCAGCTAGGTCCTGTGTGGCTGAATTCACAGATCTGCTATAACCTCCAGCTCCCCTGCCCCTTCTCTGGCTCTCTTCTCTCACTAAGCTGTGTTTCCTTTTGAACAGGGTGGAATCAAGTCATTAGTCTAAACAAAATAGTAAGACTCAAGGCTACAATCCAATAGCAAATTTTGTTTCCTACAAATTTTACTGACCTGAATACTAATATCCACAATTTTGCTGCAATTATCATGTTAATATGTTGTACTGCTTAGGTATTTTAAGGTTACTGGGTTCATTATCAATTACAAAAATTACCTCAAAACATAAAAACGTTTTTCTTACAGTGCCACTTAAATACATTTTTAATCTGCCTGGAATTGATTGTTTTGTCTACACTATAGGCAAGAGGCCAATTTATACTTATAATATGGGCTCCAAATTACCCCAGTAACACAAACAGAAAAGTTTGTCCTTCCCCTACTGATATACAATGTCACTTTTCTTTTCTTTTTTTTTTTTTAAGTTTTATTTATTTAGTTTAGAGAGAGAGAGAGAGAGCAAGCAGGGGAGGAGCAGAGAGCGAGAATCTCAAGTAGGCTCTGCACTGCAGTAATTACAAAGGATAGCATGTTTGAAAGTGTCTAGTTTCAGAACTCAGTTAAAGTGGAATTTGTTCTAGATAAGAGAGACAAGTGTGGGATGATGAGTACGTTTAATAACATGAAACTCTTTGTGACAGTTAATAGAGAAGGTTGGAGCTTCAAAAATGTTGTCAGTTCAGAGACATGCAAGTTTAATACCAGATCTCCAGTTTAATACCTTGACACTTCAAGAAGCAGTTACACAGAATTTCAGGAAGCTACTATTCAAGCTACTAGCCAAAATCAAGAGTCAGGTGCTTAACTCCAGGCACCCCTACAATGTCACTTTTCAAGTGTTACTGTGTATGTTTATGTGTTTCCAGACCTCTACTCTTGTATTGATGTATTTTTTTCTGTCACACTATCTTAATAATTATAACTTTGCAGGCCACCTGGGTGGCTCAGTCTGTTGAGTGTCTGACTTTGGCTCAGGTCGTGATCTCACAGTTCCTGAGTTGGAGCCCCACATCAAGCTGGCTGCTGTCAGTGCAGAGTCTGTATCAGATCCTCTGTCCCTCCCTCTCTCTCTGCCCCCCCCACTCATGCTTCTTGCTAAGAAAATAATAATTATTACAACCTTGCACTAAGTCTAGATATTTGTTAGGACAGATTTTCCCTTATCTTATTCCTCTTCAAGAATATTTTATCTTTTTTTGGCCTTTTGTAGTTCCAAATAAATTTTAGAATACATTTTTATGATGTAAACAGAACAAAACAAAAACAAAGTCCCTCCAAAAGAACTTTGGGAGTTTGATTTAGATTGTACTTTGTCTATGAATTAATTGGGAGTGAATTGACATCTTTATACTTTTGAGCTCCCAAACTGAGAACAAGATATAGCTTTCTACTTACAGATCTACTTAATGTCTCTCAGTAGAGATTTATAATTTTCTCCATAGATAATCACTGCATCTTTTGTTAGATTTATTCCTAGATATTTTGTATTTTTACGATTGTAAGTTTTTATCTTTACAAAATTTCAATATTCTTTTTTTCCCTGCTGGTATAAGAATAAATGACTTTTTAAAAAATTTATTTGTTATTTGGTGTGAGGGAGGGCAGAGATTGACGGAGAGAGAGAATCCTGAGCTGGCTCTGTGCTGTCAGCACAGAGCCCCACCTGAGTCTCAATCCCACAAACCATGAAATAAGACATGAGCTGGAATCAGGAGCTGAATAAACAACTGACTGAGCCACCCAGTGTCCTCAGAATAAATGACTTTTAAAACGATTGATTGTATATCCAGCAATTCTGTTTAATTTTCATAGATTCTTATAATTTATCTGTGTTCTTTTGAATGTTTTATGCATACAATATACCTTCAAATAATGAAAACATTTTATTCTTTTTTTGCAACTGTTATATTTTTTTATTTCCTTTTCTTGCTTTAGTGTCCTAGGGAGGCTGTCCAGTACAGTGTTGAGTAGAAGTGTAATTGGAGGCACCATTATCTTACTTCCAGTATCAAAGAAAAGTGTTCAGTGTTTCGCCATTATGGATATTTGTTGTAGGTTTTGTTTTGGCTGGTTTGGTTTGCATACTCTTTCTCAGATAAGATAGGTAATTTTCCTATTTTGCTATGAGTTTTCGTTATGAATAGATGTAATTTTCTTAAACTGTTGTGCCTATTGAGGTGATAATATGATTTTTCTCTTTGAATATGTTTTGGTGGAGAGTTATCTTAATTTTTTTAATGTTAAATGGACTTTCCATTTCTAGAATGAAGGCTTGTTGGTTATGATGTTTTATCTTTTTTATATATTGCTGGTTTGGGTTTCTGAACATTTTTATTAGAATTTTTCCATCTATGTTCATTAATAAAATTGGTCTATAAGTCATCTTTCTCAGAGCAGCTGGGCGGCTTAGTCGGTTGAGCATCAGACTTCAGCCCAGGTCATGATCGCATGGTTTGTGGGTTCTAGCCCGATGTTGGGCTTTGCATTGACAGTGCTGAGCCTACTTCAGAATCTCTGTCTTTCTCTGTCTCTGCTCCTCCTCCCCTTGCACTCTCTTTCTGAAAAATAAACATTTTTAAAAAATCTTCGGGACACCTGGGTGGCTCATTCGGTTAACTGTTGGACTTTGGCTCAGGTCATGATCTCAGAGCCTGTGAGTTCAAGCCCCACATCAGGCTCTGTGCTGACAGCCCAGAGCCTGGGGCTGCTTTAGATTGTGTGTCTCCCTCTCTCTCTGCCCCTCCCCCACTCACGGTCTGTCTCTCTCTCAAAAATAAATAAACATTAAAATTTTTTTTTAATTTTAAAAAATCTTCAATCTTTCTCCTACTATCCCAAACATTAAGGTGACCCTGGGCTCCTGAGTGACTCAGTCAGTAGAGCATGCAACTCTTGATCTTGAGGTTGTGAGTTTGAGCCCCACACTGGGTGTAGAGATTACTTAAAAAAAAAAAAGATTAAAGTAACCTTACACAATGATAGAGGGAATGGTTTATTCCACTTCAATTATCTGAAATTTTTTTGTAAGTTTAAAATTATTTCTTCATTAACTTTAGTAGAACTTGTGTGAAGCCGTCTGGGCCTGAAGTTTTCTTTCTGGGAAAAATTTAGACCACCAACCATTATCTTTAGTGGCTGAAGAGTATTCAGCTTTGCTATTTCTTCTTGAATTATTCTGATATATTTTTCTAGGAATTTATCCATTTCATCTGAATTTTCAGAATATTGAAATAAAGTTAATGCCCACTTATTAAATTTTTAATGCTTGTAGAATCTGTAGTTCTTTTTAATTCCTAATATTGGCATTTGTATTTTTGTCTTATTTTTCTTACCAATTACACTAGAAGTTTGTCGATTTTATTAGGCTTATCAAAGAAATACCTTTGTCGAGAGGGGGCCAAGATGGCAGAACGACATGGAAGCTATTTGCCTCTCGCATCCCTGAAATGCAGCCAGATCAACACCAAACCGTCTTGCACATTTAGAAAACTGATTTGAGGGTTAACACGTCAATCTGCACAATCTGAACCACAGAACTTGGCCGGTTCACGGTGGGCAGAAGTGAACTTGGGAAGAGAGAAGGCATGGAGGTCAGGGAGCTGTGTTTGCTTGCGGCAGCAGGACAGAGATGGGGGGACAGTACAACAAAAGCACTCCCTCTGAAAGCAGCTGGAGAGAAAGAGAAAGACTGGAAACACCCACAAGGGACTTAACAAGAAAGGAGAAAGGAGAGCATTTAAATTCCGTGAAGATGATACAAATGGGGAGCACAGAGTCTGAAACTCTGCAGCCTGATACCTGGTAGAGCTCTGGTGAGAAGCATGAACCCCCAGGAGTGGAGAGCAAGGTTAAAGGGGTCCTCAGGCTACACAGGGAGAGGCAGTTCGCCTACTGGGAAGACATTTGGTAGATGCTGTGTGGGCCCCCCACAGCCAAAGATACCAGCAGATCCCAGACAACAGCCACGTTTGCTGGTGTTGGGACAAAGATGTTAAGGGTAAAGCCTGGCACCAGATGTGTGTTGTGATTTACCAAAATCCCTGAAATGCTGCTGCTACATGATTGTGTGAACTTTTTCTGAGGCAGCCTGGTGCCCAGCCACAGTCTCTGGGCATCGGCAGCAGCATGATCTGTGAATGTTCCAGGGGTCTAGTGGGCACCCAGCCACTGCTCAGCAAGAGCCTCCCCTAGAGGGTCTAAGCAGGTCAAAGCCACAGTCCCTCAGAAGTAAGGGGTTTGGAAACACAGCCACATCTGAGATAAAACTCAGAAGGGAGGTGATGCCTGGCAGCCTTATGGCTTGGTCACGGACAGTATAGAAGCGGGAAGTGGACGGAAGTTGGAGACAAAGGAGGGATGCTTGATTGTTGGTTGGAGTGAGCACAGAGTTCTAAAACTAGAGACTGGATAGATGGGTGACACCTTTTCACTCCTCTTAGCATGTGCAAACACGCCTACGTGTACCATAATGATCCACCCCGTAAGCTAAGCAGCACCATCTAGTGGAGAACAGAGTTGTTACACCAAGCCCCATCCAACTGGGTCAACGGTGCTTTAGAAGACCACCACAAGCCTCTCCGCCTACTTAGTTTATGGTCTACAAAGTTCTTCATAGGCTGACTTATAGGGGAAACTAGATGTAATTTCATTCATACTTCATTCTGTTCGCTGGTCCATCTATTCATTTTGTCCCTTTTTTCTTTTTTATTCTTGAAAACAGAAAGAGAAAACATTTATTTTCCATTTTTATAAAAAGATGTTTAATTTTTTCTACTATATTTTTTAATTTTTGTAAATTTTTAAAATTCTATTTTACTTTCATTATTTCATTTTATTCTCTTTTATTGTATTAATTTTTTGAATTTTCAAGCATTTTCCTTTATTTTTCTTTTATTTTCTTTCCCTTTTTCCTGTATTCTATCAAGCATCTTTCAACAACCAGGCCAAAACACACCTAGGATCTAGAATCCTTTATTTGAATTTTTTGTGTTGTTTTTAATTTTTATTTATTTTTATTTTATTCATTCTTTTTCTTCCACCAAAATGACAAAACAAAGGAATTCACCCAAAAGAAAGAACGAGAAGAAATGAGAACTAGGCACTTAATCAACACAGTTACAAGCAAGATGTCTGAATCAGAATTTAGAATCACAATAATAAGATTACTAACTGGGATTTAAAAAAACATAGAATCCCTTTCTGCAGAGATAAAAGTAAAATCTAGTCAGGATGAAACTTAAAATGCTATAACTGAGTTGCAATCTCAAATGGATGCCATGGTGGCAAGGATGGATGAGGGAGAGCAGCAAATCAGTGGTATAAAAGACAAACTTATGGAGAATAATGAAGCAGGGGGAAAAAAAGGAGGGAAACTAAGACAAAAGAGCATGATATAAGAATTAGAGAACTCACAAATACCATATGTTTGCACGTATAGGAGGATTAGGAGGAACTTGACGGAGGAACAAGGGGGAGAAGAAGGGGGGAAATGGTGGGGGAAAGGGAGAGAGGCAAGCCATGAGAGACTCTTGAATGCTGACAAAAACTGAGGACTGATGGATGTGGGGGGGAGGAGGGATGGGCATGGAGGAGGGCACTTGTGGGGATGAGCACTGAGTGTTATGTGGAAACTAATTTGACAATGAACTATTTGTAAAAAAAAAAAAAAAAAAAAAGAATTAGAGAACTCAGCGAATCATTAAAAATGAATAACATCCAAATAGGGGTCTCAGAAAATTAAGAGAGAGAAAAAGGGATAGGTTTATGTGAGCAACCATAGTGGAAAACTTTCCTAACCTGGGGAAAGACACAGACATCAAAATCCAGGAAGCACAGAGAACTTCCATTAGACTCAGCAAAACCAACCATCAGTAAGGCATATCATTAACAAATTTTGTCAAATTAACAAAATACTCAGACAAGGAAAGAACCATGAAAGCAGCAAACGGGGGAAAAGTCCTTAATACAAGGGAAGACAGATCAGGTTCACAGCAAACCTATCCACAGAAACTTACCAGGCCAGAAAGGAGTGACAGAATACATTCAATGTGCTGAATCAGAAAAATAGGCAGCCAAGAATTCTTTATCCAGAAAGACTGTCATTCAAAATAGAAGAAGAGATAAAAAGTTTCCCAGACAAACAAAAACTAAAGGAGATTGTGATCACTAAACCAGCCCTGCAAGAAATTTTAAGGGAGACTCTCTGAGGAGAGAAAAGACGAAACAAAACAAAAAGGACCAAAATCAACAAAGACTAGAAAGGACCAGAGAACACCACCAGAAACTCCAACTCTACAGGCAACATAATGGCAATAAATTCCTATTTTTCAGTACCTACTCTAAATATCAATGGACTAAATGCTCCAATCAAAATACACAGGGTAAGAAATGGAAAAGAAAACAAGATCCATCTATATGCTGTTTACAAGAGACCCAGTTTAGACCTAAGGACACTTTCAGATTGAAAGTAAGGGGATGGAGAACCATCTATCATGCTAATGGTAACCAAAAGAAAGCCGAAGTAGTCATACGTATATCAGACAATCTAGATTTTAAAATAAAAACTGTAACAAGAGAGGAAGAAGGGCATTATGTCATAATTAAGAGGTCTATACACAAAGAAGATCTAACAACTGTAAACATTCTCCAAATGTGAAGCACCCAAATATATAAATCAATTAATCACAAACATAGACTAATTGATAATAATACCTTAATAGTAAGGAACTTCAACACTCCACTTACAGCAGTGGACAGATCATCTAAACAGAAAATCAACAAGGTAACAATGGCTTTGAATGACACACTGGACCAAATGGACTTGACAGATACGTTCAGAACATTTCATCCTAAAGAAGCAGAATATACATTCTTCTCGAGTGCACATGGAACATTCTCTAGAATAGAACACATACTAGGACACAAATAAGCCCTTAACAAGTACATAAAGATCAAGATCATACCTTGCATATTTACAGACCACAATGCTATAAAACTCAAAATCAATCACAAGAGAAAATTTGGAAAGACAACAAACACTTGGAAGCTAAAGAATATCTTACTAAAGAATGAATGGACTAATCAAGAAGTTAAAGAGGAAATTTAAAAGTACATGGAACCCAATGAAAATGATAACACTACAGCCCCAAACCTCTGGGATGCAGCAAAGGTGGTCATAAGAGAGAAGTATATGGCAATCCAGGCCTTCCTAAAGAAGGAAGAAAGGTCTCAGATACATAACCTAGCCTTACACATTAAAGAGCTGGAAAAAACAACAGCAAATAAAACCCCAAACCAGCCGAAGACAGGAAATGATAAAGACTAGAGCAGAAACCAATGCTATATAAACCACCCCCCCCCCAAAAAAAAAAAAAAAAGACAAAAAACTTCAAGTAGAACAAATCAATGAAACCAGGATCTGGTTCTTTGAAAGAATTAACACAATTAATAAACCCTTACCAATTTGATCAAAAAGGAAAAGGAAATGACCCAAATAAATAGACTCAAGAATGAAAGAGGAGAGATCACAACCAATACTGCAGAAATACAAACAAATAATAAGAGAATATTATGAGCAATTATATGCCAATAAAACGGGCAATCTGGAAGAAATGGACAAATTCCTAGAAATATATAAACTACCAAAACTGAAACAAGAAGATATAGATAATTTAAACAGACCCATAACCAGTAAAGAAATTGAATTAGTAGTCAAAATCTCCTAAAAAACAGGAGTCCAGGTCCAGATGGCTTTCCAGGGGAATTCCACCAAACATTTAAAGAAGAGTTAACTCCTATTCTTTTGAAGCTGTTCCAAAGAATAGAAATGGAAGGAAAACTTCCAAACTCTTTCTATGAACCCAGCATTACCTTGTTTCCAAAACCAAAGACCCCACTAAAAAGAAGAGCTACAGACCAGTTTCCCTGATGAACATGGATGCAAAAATCCTCAACGAGATACTAGCCAACCAGATCCAACAATACATTAAAGAATTATTCACCATGACCAAGTGGGATTTATACCTGGGTTGCAGGGCTGGTTCAATATCTGCAAAACAATCAATGTGATTCACCACATCAATAAAAGAAAGGACAAGAACCACATGATCCTCTCAATAGATGCAGAGAAAGCATTTGACAAAATACAACATCCTTTCTTGAGGGTTTGTAGGAACAGAAGGATTACATCTCAAGATCATAAAAGCCATGTATGAAAGACCCACCACTAAGTCATCCTCAATAGGGAAAAACTGAGAGCTTTCCCCCTAAGTTCAAGAACACGACAGGGAATCCACTCTCACCACTGTTATTCAACATAGTATTGGAAGTCTTAGCCTCAGCAATCAGATAACACAAAGTATTAAAAGTCATCCAAATTTGCCAGGAGGAGGTCAATTTTTCACTTTTTTCATATGTCATTATACTCTATATGGAAAACCCAAAAGATTCCACCAAAATACTGCTTGAACTGATCCATGAATTCAGCAAAGTCACAGGATATAAAAGCAATGCACGGAAATCAGGTGCATTCCTATATACAAATAATAAAGCAACAGAAAGATAAATCAAGGAATTCAACCATTTACAATTATACTAAAAACCATAAAATACCTAGGAATAAATCAAACCAAAGAGGTGAAAAATCTACACACTGAAAACTATAGAAAGCTTATGAAAGAAATTGAAGAAGACACAAAAAATGGAAAAATATTCCATGCTCATGGATTGGAAGAACAAATATTGTCAAAATGTTGATACTATCCACAGCAATCTTACATATTCAATACAATCCCTATCAAAATAACACCAGCATTCTTCACAAAGCTAGAAAAAACAGCCCTAAAATTTGTATGGAACCAGAAAAGACCCTGAATAGCCAAAGCAATCCTGAAAAAGAAAACCAAAACTAGAGACATCATAATCCTGGACTTCAAGATGTATTAAAAAGCTGTAATCATCAAGACAATATGGTACTGGCACAAAAACAGACATTCAGATCAGTGGAACAGAATAGAGAACCCAGAAATGGACCCATAAGTGTATGGCCAACTAATCTTTGACAAAATAGGAAAGAATATCCATTGGAATAAAGGCAGTCTCTTCAGCAAATGGTTTTGGAAAAATTGGACAGCCACATGCAGAAAAATGAACCTGGCCCACTTTCTTATATCATACACAAAAATAAATTCAAAATGGATGAAAGACGTAAATATAAGACAGGAAGCCATAAAAATCCTCAAGGAGAAAGCTGGCAGCTTCTTTGACCTTGGCTGCAGCAACTTCCTTCTCAACATGTCTCTGGAAGCAAGGGAAACAAAAGTAAGAATGAACTATTGGGATCTCAAAAAAAAAAAAAAAAAAAAA